>NW_008608900.1:0-1970 GCF_000691845.1 Merops nubicus | reverse complement strand
TGGAAAGCTCCTCAGAGCACCCTCAGACCAGCCTGAACCCCTCTCTTTGATCGATCTTTTTCCTTTTTCCCCTTACACAACTGCAGCCCCAGCCCCAGCACAGGACTGGGTAGGGCTTATCCGATGGCTTCCACCTTTAGGATAAAGAGAAGCAGAAGGGACTTGGCACTCACCTGGTTCCCAAGAAGAAGAAGGATAATGAAGGTGTTGAGGGATCGCGGACCTGCACTGGCTTTTATACTGGTTCTGCCCTGCCTCAGGCCCAGGGGCAGCCCTCACAGCGTTCATAATTTCCTGGTCAAGCTCTTCTGAAATTTAAGTCATCTCAGCTAATGATACAGCCTGGGTGTCAACTCCCTGAGGCCATCAACAATTGTGTTGCTAATGTCAGGCTCAATCCCTCCTGCATGCTTGCGTGCTGCAATAAAGGTCCCTACAATTCCTGGGGCAGGAACGTACCATATCAGGCTCAATCCCTCCTGCATGCTTGCGTGCTGCAATAAAGGTCCCTACAATTCCTGGGGCAGGAACGTACCATATTGGGCAGAATCCTCACAGCAGTTGCTGGGAGGGTCCTGTACAGTCAAAGGACGCTGGCCTGGGGCACTCCTGGTTTTTTTTTAGCCCCATTGACAGGAAACACCAAGCTCCGGTCAGCTCTGCAAGCCTTGGTCAGCCACCCAAGGTCTCCCATACCTGAGGATGTGCCAGGTCCTTTTCCCACCTTCCCTGCCAGCCCTTTCTGATTCTTGCTGCGCTTTCCCTTCCCAGGCAGGTGGACTGCACTACTGAGTTTCAACATTAATCATTTGAACCCCAAGCTTGGGAGAGATTTCCGAATTGTCTTGGCTTCTTCCACTCTATTGGATGTGTCACTTCCCTTCCCACTTGTAACAGAGTCCCTTCAGATGTGTTCCTGCTGTGGCAGATGTTTTGGGGTGTCCTGTGCTCACTTGGACTCATCTGCAGGTCTCAGTCCCTTCAAAAGGAGGTCACAAGCATACCCAGTAGCAGAGCAATGGTGATGGTTTGTAGAGAATCTCAAGAGCTTTGATAGGCGCTGGGGTGCCTGAGCTCCTCTTTGAACTGTAGGATTGTCTTCAGGAGTTCCACGTCTGCACCCACCTACCCACCGTGTATTCTAGAGGTGTGCCAGCATTTCAGTTACCACCTTGAGAAGACTCAGGAGGTCTAGAAAGAAATTTTAAAGTTTGGACTCAGCCTGCAAGTCTTGACAGCAGCTTGATTTCCTGGTAGTGTGGACAGACCGAGGACACAGCATGGGCTCGCCTCGAACGAGCGCTCCTGCCCCAGGCCTCAACTGTGCTGTGCCAGGAGACTCTCCCCTGAGACACATCCAGATCCTTTACTCAGATGTGTTGGTGTCCTACTTCCAACCCGCACCCACGGACATCAGTCAAAGCAAGTGAGTCCACTTTAAAGCTAGAGCTGCCCAAAGGAGACATCTCATAGGTGCTGTTAAGTGCAGAAGTATATCCATCTGTCAAGCCCATGTACCAAGGAAAGGTGGCGGAATCGACTGTCCCATAGAGAGTTTCAGGATGAGAATGGAGTCCCGGCCCCTGATGAGTAGAGAGGAAAGGACAGAGCAGAATGGGAACCAGTGTCAACCTTGGGCACAGAGAGGGTCCTGTAGTTTTTGTCCTTGGGCAGGGAGAGACTCCTTGCTCTGCACAGCACAGGCCAGGATGTACATTGGGTGCCACAGGGCATGTGTGGGAGTTGGGAGCTGGTTGTGGTTCTGGATCAGCCCTGCCCCATGGCAGTGTTGTGTTCCCCTGGAACTGGAACTTGAGTGTGTGGTTTACTGTGCCCTGACCAAAACAAACTTGTGAATCACCTCCGCATGCTTGTGTGAGCAACAGCTGGGGGAAGCCAGGATAGGATGAGAGGAAATGGTCTCAACAAGCTGTGTCAGGAGGGGTTTCTATTGGATATTAAGAAGAATT
>NW_008608899.1:55878-71989 GCF_000691845.1 Merops nubicus | reverse complement strand
AATATATATATATATATATACAAAAGAGGAAAAAATTAAAAAATCAAAAAAAGAAATCCACTCTCTTAAAAAAAAAATAAATGGCAAAGTCTATTTGGGAAAACAAGATGCTTTGGAAAAAAAGCCCTTCCCAGTATCCCTTTTTACAAGCCTGTCTCTTGTCCTTTTTTCCATGTAAAGAATATTGAGGAATTAGAAAGTTGTGAGGACAGAAAACCTCAAACATTTTTCATCCAGCATGTCTGTCCTTGCTGAAATCCTCCACCAGAGCATGACGTGGTTTTAGTGGATGATAAAGGAGCTCAAAGGAAAAGTTCAATATCACACAGGGATCACAAAGGTCTTCAAGATAACTTTTTTCAGCAATCAGAAAAAAAAGATAAGGGGGCTTCCCTTTGCTTTTGGGTATTTTCATAGCAAAATGACCATACAGCAGTTCAGGCTGGTTATTGAATTCAAATGAAACTAACGCAGTCTTAAGCAAGACTGAACAAACAAGATCATTAAGCAGTTGAAGAGAACATCAGAAACTCATTTTGTTTTGTTAAAATTATTGAATTGGGATTATGACAACTGCTGGCAAAATCCAATCCCTTTCTCAGGCTACTCAGCACCTCTCCTTCAGAAACCAGGAAAGAGGCAGCAACTTGAAAAGTGGATGGGAAAGGGTTTGATCTACTTCTTCTCATCAAACCTTTGGTATTTGCTAACTCATGAGGCACTGAGGTAAAACTCCTTCTGCTTTGCTACCTGCAGGTGTTCTATGGTGAAGATGAAAGGGATGCTCTTTCCAAATCTTTTTGGTGGTTGGGTTTTTTCTTGTTGCTTAGCAAAAACAAATAAGATTTTTTTTGCAAATTTAATACTACAGTAAAGCAGTGATCTTATAACACATGTATAGTTTTCTAATTGCTCTGCCTATCCAGAGCTTTGAAATTAGTCCTTAGAAATATCTCTGAGATTTACCAAATACTGCTTTTGATTTCCACCCCATGCAAAACAAACCATTTTATTCTCCAGTGTGGATGGATTCTGGGGTTTTGTTTCATTCCAGGAAAACCCCAAAAACAAAAAAATTCATCTCCAGCTGCTCTCTGTAGTACAAAAATAAAACAGAAACCATCTGTAATTCAGAATTTATTGGCAATTAGCTAGTGCACTTATCTGCAAGAACAGGAGCAACATGCACAATCAGAGCACAGAGCTGTTTGGTCAGGAGGCCTGAAGAAAAGGGTGTTGGTGTGGATAAATCTAGGCTATAAAAAGAGCAGCAAAAGCTTTAAGCTGGGGAGGACTAAAGGAAAGTTAACATGGCAAAGGGAGCAAAGTCGAGACAACTCTTTTTGCAAATAAAGCCCCTGGTGCTGGAAGGCTGAAGGGATAAAATCCTGAGCATGGCTGGGGAACAATGGGATTGTAGATCCCTTTTTAAATGCAGCTTCTGGTTTTAAATCATAGCAAATGCCTCATCTAGAATTCTTTGAGGAAATTCTTCCTTGCTGCAGCTGGGTTCTGATTTTCCTGGGTGATGGAGCTCACTCACCTTATCCTTTTTCCACAGATGTGGTTTGTAAATACACTGACTGGGGCACTTTAACTGCGTCGTTGGGTGGCTGTGGAGGTGAAGCCAACTGTGTCTCCTCCCCACCCTAGGCTGAATCAGGGAAAACTTGACTTTAACCCACGTTGTAGTCATGCAAGGCCAGGCTGGACAAGACTTTGGGCAACCTGGTCTAGGGGGAGGTGTCCCTGCCCATGGCTGGGGGGCTGAACTCGATCTTTAAGGTCCCTTCCAGCCTAATGCATTCTAAGATTCTCTAAGTGTGGAATATGATTATTTGAGGGAAATCCTAATGCTGATGGCTGCTTTTATTTGACTGTAGAAGGTCTGACTTGCCAAGCTAGACTCAGGCAAAAGAGTAACTCCAGAGCAGGAGACTCCACAGCCTCTCTGGGCAGCTGCTCCAGGCTCTGACACCCTCACAGCAAAGAATTTTCTCCTCCTGTTGAGATGGAACCTCCTGGGTTACAGTTGGTGCCTGTTGCCCCTTGTCCTGTCACTGGGCACCACTGGAAATCAGTCTGGCCCCAGCCTCTTGCCTGAGAAGTTCTCCTCTCAGCCTTCTCATTTCCAGGCTAAACAGCCCCAAGCCTCTCAGCCTTGTAAGGAAAGCAGCTCAGTGCAGAAGGATGATGCTGATGTCTCCACACTACACCTTTATTACAGTCCCATCAAACTCCTGAGTTCCAGCTGGATTCAAGGGTGGCCTGAGATCTGTGTGATGAGATGAGTGTCTCTTGGAGAAACTGCCCATGGGTTTCTCTTTGATTTAATGCTGCCTTTGCTCTGCACCTCTGCTCTGCCCCTTTTCCCCCACCATCCCACAGGACCTCCACTAACAGCCTGGAAAGCAGCCAGGCAGGTAAAAACCTGCTCTGTTTCCTGAAACCAGCCTCTAGAAAGGCTCAAAACCAGCAAACAATTAATGAGCCATCATGTAACGACTATGTACAAGAAAAGTGTCCTCTGGCAAAGCAAGGGATGCTAACAACCCCTATGCAGGAACACCCTGTCACCCTGTCACAAGGCTGAATTCCCAAAATTAAACAGGTAATTATTATCAACAGGAAATGCCACTTGCCAAGGTCCTCATCCCATTGAATAAACCAAAGCTGTTTCCTCATTTTCTTTTCAGATGCTTAATAAAGATGGTACAGAAGTAAAAGAGTCTTGGTAATTTAGGAGGTTCCTGGCACTGAATTTCCTTTTACTGGTTTTTACTTAATCAACTCTAATAGTTGTGTTTTTTTAGCAAATCTTAACTTGGTCACGTTGGAAACTCTTCCAAATGAATTAACATAAAATTTCCTTCTTATTCTTGAATAATCGAACTCTCGAGCTCCCATCAGAGGTGTTCACATGGAGATCAGCAGTGGTCTCTGTCCTCCAAATGCTCTTCCACATCCAGTGACAGCAGAAAGGCCACTCAATCATGCTGCTCTCTCAGCCTGAGGTCTGTTGCAGTGCCTGGCTTTTAAAAAAATCTTGAAAGTAGTGTGGAATTGGTTAGAAGTTAAAAAAAAAACCTACTCTGAAGATTGAGCACAAAAAATAAGTCAAAAGTACAAGAAAAAAAATTAAAATATCCTGTTTGCAGCTGCCTTCCCACACTGAAGCCTTCCTTGAAGATGAGCCCATCCAAACTCCCTTCCAAAATTATTTCAGCTACTCTTTTATTTCTCCTGATTTCATTCTTAGCTTGACAAGAAGACTCTGTGCTGCATCTCAACCACAGCCATGATGAACTCCACCAACCTCACCACCCTTCTGCTCTGCAATGGGGTTCTGAGCTGCCCACTGTTTCCTCCATCATCTCAGCCTGCTTTGGCACCTCAGAAGACAGCATCTGGCCCAATGGACCATTTGGCTCCACTATGACACTGGCAGGTTTGACAATGGCTGAGGTGTAACTACACAACTAGAGTCACTGCCTGTGTGATTGTAGGACACCTATGACTGGATGGAGAGCCAGCAAACTCAGCTGCAGACCTTCTGCACTGGGAGGGTGGTGAGCCCCTGTTCCAGGCTGCCCAGAGAGGTAGTCGCTGCCCCATCCCTGGAACCATTCCAGGTGAGGTTGGCCGGGGCTCTGAGCAACCTGCTCTAGCTGCGGATGTCCCTGCTCAGGGCAGGGGGCTGGACTGGATGGCCTTGAAAGGTCTCTGCCAACAAAAAACCAGGATTCTATGATCCTGTGACCAGTGATTCCCTCTGACTTGAACCATTTGATATTTCCAAGTGAGAGAACCCCCTGCTTGTATCACTCTTCCACACAATTCACACAGTGCAACTCATCTTCCCAATGCTCAAGAAGAAATACTTTAGAAATTACCTAATCCTTAAGAAGAAAAACCCAAATTCTGTATTATGAGGAACCAGAACATTTGATAAACACTTAGCAAGCAGAGGGCAGAGACTGTTCCAGAGCTATAATATGCAGCTCACAATTTTGCCTTCAACTCACACTTGACTTTTATGCCAGCAGCTCCTAAATGCCTGACTGACACATTAAATATGATGGGTCTCTAATGCAGGCAGCAGAACCAGCAGAAAAGGCCCTTTTAGTTGTTTGTTGAAGATCCCAAGGCACTTGGTTTTACAGCCTGCTTGGAGCCAAGCAATGAGAATCTTTCAAACTGCAGAGCCCAAAATAGCTCCGACATCCCAGTTAAAACAAACCACAAAGAACCTCTCGGGGCAAAATTATTGAGTGCAGCCTGGTGAGAGCAAAGCAAACTCTGATGGGGACTCTCATGCCTCCTCCTGGAATCTGGCTTGCTGGTTTTTCAGGTCGTGCTGCATTATTCTGTTTCTTGAATTTAAAACCCTTGTGCAAGTGGGTTTTTTTCAGTGAGATAAATTCATAGTTCCTTTCACGCTGCTCGTTGAGCATCCTTGGGCTGACCCTCTGGTCCATTCCACCTTTTAGTGGTTGCACAGCTGCTTACTTTGAAATAAAAAAGCCATAAATGAGTAAATACATTTAATTATTAGCAACAAAACACCAGTGGGATGTTCTGGGTCCCTGCAGCTGCTGTAAATGCCCAGTGAGGGAACACAACCTGAATCTTCCTGCACCAGCTGCTTTGCCTCAGGAGGAGTTTGCACCTTCTGGAGACCCTCCCCTGTGCATTGTTAATGCTGCATCATTAACCCCTGGAAGCTGTTCTCAGTATCCCTGTTAGGCATTCTAGATCTTCACAACAATGAAGGGCCCACAGATGAAAGCGTTAATTAGAAAAATTAGGATCTGTTCTTTAAGCTCCTTGGAAGAAGTCATGAGCTAGAGTGTGGCTTCTACTTCTAGCCTGAAAAATAAGAAAAGTATTTTCACAAGCTTCTTGCTCAGTTGTTCCTGCAATTTTTCCTAATTAGATTTCATAAAGAACAGAGGGATTCTTGATAAGGTTTCCAAGAAGATATGTGTAAATCAAAAGAATAAGGGGAAAAAAAAAAAAAGATCTGAAGAATGAAATGAGGAAAAGCCATGTGGAAGAAATGAGGGAGATCCATGGCAGGGTATTTAGAGTCATTCTCCCAGAGATTTTGGAGATTTGTCCCCATCAGGGAGCTTGGGTAGGGATGTTTACTCTACCAGATCCCTGCACAGCCTCCAGCTGGCACCCAGACACTGAAACCTTGAAAACCTGGAGAAGGATGCAACAAGAGAACTCCCTGTGCAGAAGGTTAGTGGATCTTTCTTTGGTTTCTTCTGTACTTCATTTTTTCTCCTTTTTCAAGGAAACCTGAAGCTTAATCCTGGTAACACAGCAGCTAAAGCAACCACCTTCTGCTCCTCCTATCCCTTGTTGTGCCCATGGATGCAGGGGACAAGATGTGAGCTGTGCTGGTGGCGTTCTCCAGCCAGCCAGGCACCAGGACATGAGGCTGCAAGAAAATTTGTGGTTTGGAGACTTTTGCTCACTCATGAAGCCTGTTGCAGCTAACCAGGCTTTGCCCAGACAAACCTGGCTGGAACAACTCGTTTTCAGCAGGTATGGAGTGCAACAGGAGGAATTCCCACTGCAGTCTGGAAAGACCTTCTCTCTCTGAAGATTCACAGTAGGATTGTTTTGGTTGGAAGAGACTTTTCAGATCATCAAGTCCAACCGTTCCCCAGCACTGCCAGGTCCCCACTGCCCCGTGTCCCTCACACCACATCTCCATGGCTTGGAAACCCCTCCAGGGGTGGGGACTCCTCCCGGCACAGCCCTGGGCAGCCCTCAAGGGGAAGAAATTTGTTTTCAGATGTCCAACCTCAACCTATGAGAACTCAAGTGGTATGGTTTCTACAAATGTTGTCTCATGGAGTGTCTCTCAGGGAATTTCTCCTTTGTGTTGCAAAGCTGTGCAGAGCCACCATTGACTGGGGAGTTTAATTTGTCTTGATTATATATGTGTGTGTCTCGCTCGCACACATCCTTTCTGAAAAAGGCTGTAAATGACCTTTTATGAAAAACAGGCACTTACAGGCTTATTATTTCTTTTTGTGTCTAAGAAAAATGAGCCTTTTCATTTAATTTGCTCCAATTTCTCCGTTCAGTCCTCCCAATGACAGACTTGTAGACTCCAATTATTGGACGTGTTCTCTGGTCTCACAAAAGGGCAGGAGAAATCCCTAACACAAGTGGAAGCCAGGCTGGTGTGGGCTGAGGCAAAGCTCTGCTCTCAACAATCAGAGGAACTTCATCAGCTCAAGCTCAGCCCTTTTTGGTAGCACCAAGGTGGGCATGGATCTGGACTAGCCTTGATTTTTTAATACACAAACACTCCTGCCACAGTAGCCAACATGCAGCAGAACTTTGGTCAGTTTTCTGGCTCTTTACACCCATCTGCTGACCAAATCATGGTTGGGAAGGAAAATGCCAGAGGGTGTCCAAAGGACAACGAAGCTGCTGGGGAAGGGTCTAGAGCCCAAGTGTGGGGAGGAGCAGCTGAGGGAGCTGGGGGTGCTGAGCCTGGAGCAAAGGAGGCTCAGGGGAGACCTTCTGGCTCTGCACAGCTCCTGACAGGAGTCTGGGGGTCAGGCTCTTCTCCCAAGGAACAAGCAGCAGGATGAAAGGAAAGGACCTCAAGTTGTTCTAGAGGAGGTTGAGGTTGGCCCTGAGGAACAATTTCTTGCCCTGGAGGGTTGCCCAGGGCTGTGCCAGGCTGCCCAGGGCAGTGGTGGAGTCCCCACCCCTGGAGGGGGTCTCAAGCCATGGAGATGTGGTGCTGAGGGACACGGGGCAGTGGGGACCTGGCAGTGCTGGGGGAACAGTTGGACTTGATGATCTTAAATGTCTCTTCCAGCCAAATGATTCTGTGACTCCAAAAGTCTCTCCCAACTGGAAACATTCCATGTAATGGTCTTCTTTGGCCCTGGTGAGGTTGGTTGGTTGGTTTTTCTGCCCACTAAAGGAGAACCTCATCCAGCCCAGGTCAGCAGTGCTCTGTAGGGATTCTCTGAGTATTCCAAGTTGGATTCTGCTGAGACTTTTCCTTTAACAGCCCTGGAAATAAGAGTGGTCCAAGGCCACACAGCCACTACTCAGTAACCTACAGGGCATCACAGCATTTTTCTCACATTATTTTGAGGTTCTTCTGCACGCCAGCGCTAATCAGCCTTTGAAACTTTCAGGGTAAATCCAGAAATTCAGCCTTTTACTCCAAGTAAGTTTGAAGAAGGTTTCTTTCCCACTGAAATTTCAGTTATTGACTACACTCACCACATCAATAGACAAAGATATTACAAAGCACTGACAAAAGGAGGGGGAAAAAAAAAGATAATAGTTTAAATTTCATTCCAATTTTCCTTTGTGTTCCAGAAGAAGACCTTGGCAGCCACCAGATTGTCAGAGGTATTTTTATTTTAGTGTTGAGACTAACTTATTAGGGAGAAACTGAACCAAACAAAGAATATTGTCTGCACTTAGTCTCAGAGCAGCAAAAAACATCCAGTCCATTTAATTGGAGAGACTGGATGCCTCTGTGCCAGCAGAGTCCTGCTCGAGCTGCTCCTTCTAGACAAGGTAGGCACAGAAAGCAAATGATCTGAAGGTCAAGGTATTATGTGTGTCTTTTAAACCCCTGACTAATAAAAAATTGGGACTTTTGCAACCTGTTTGTCAGGGAGGATGAAAGGCTTTGAGAGAAGCTGGATGGTTATTGACATATCTGCCAAGATTTCAGAAGTTCTACCTTCAGGGCAATTTCTCACTTGAGTTCTTTGGCCTTCCCTGAAAGGCAGGAGAGGAAGGGATGGAGAAAATTTGGGGGGAATGGGTGAGTGTGAGAGGCTGGGTAAGAGAGGGAGCCAAAGAAAATTAAATTACTGATTGGGTTTTCCAGGAATTTGTGATGCTCCCATCATGGTACTGACGTACATCAAGTGAGTCAAGAGAAAAGGCATGATGGGAAACTAGCTAAAATCTTCCACTTCTGAAATCCAAAGTATGAGCAGCTCTGGAGGGGGCAGAGATGGCACAGCCCAGGAGTTCACAGGGAGGAAGGAGTGCTTGTCCCTGTGGAAGACAGTCCAGATGCCATCACATTGCTGAGAACCATTAGAGGTGGCAACACCTGGAGGACCTTTGAAGTCTTCTGTCGGGAGCAACCTTCTGGAGGAGCTTGGCTGAAAAAAAAGGTTTTACTCCAGTAGCCGTGGCCCCAAGGAGAATACCTTGGAAGGATATCATTGTTTCATGGGATATTGATCAAAAAAAAACACTCCACAATTTGCCTCAAGTTTTGTTGTTTCCAAGAGAACATGTAGACTCAATCAGCACTTTTTGACATTGATGTTTTTCACCTGAATTTTCTCCCTTATTTCCTCTCCCTCAGTATTTCTTCTTGTTAAAGGGGCACAACAGGAAATTAAAAACAGGGAATATGGAGAAAAAGGGTGAAGAGGAAAGAAGAAGGTGGCTTTTTCTTAACAGGATTGCCTTCTGCCTTCATCACACAAACTATATTTTCCATATAAATAATAATATCCCTATCAATAATATTGATCTGGAGCTCCGTGGTCTGGTCAGTTCCTAACACAGCCCTGGGCTTTGCTGAGGAGGTTAATTTGGGCAGCAAATAGCTGCAGCCTTCCAGATGAAGCCCAAGGAGCTCCCTCGGAAGCCTTGGTGACAACGTTGACCCATCTGTAGGACACAGAGGGAGAGAAGCTTGGGGCCAGCTTGGTAAAGGATTTGAGACCCTCTTGCTGGATGAAAGCTGGAAACCCCACTGTGATGACTCCCAGGAGGTAATTTAAGTTAACTAGGCAATTTTGGCCAGTATCCAAGCAGGAAGGGATGTGAACCCTCTCAACCTTCCTTTGAAGTCACAGCTCTGTCTGAACAGACTGAGAACATCTTTGGTAGCCTCCCGGCTTTTAAAAATTGACATTTCTGTAATCACACTTTTAAAACCTTTTGGCAAATAATCATCCTGTCCCAAGTGCCTTTAGGAAAAAGAGAATTTTAACAGGAAAAAAAATCAGGATATTTTGCAGAAAATCTCCCAGGCTTGCTCCTGGCCATGGGTGTGTTGCTAAGGGTGAGTGTTTCAACAAGCCTCTACCTTCTCCTCAAAGCCAAGCAGGCTGGTGGCCATGAGGGACCACAGGGACAGACCACCCCATGGTGGGCAGGGGTCTCGTGGTTTGAGAAGGTGGGACCACGTGGATATTCACTGAAGCACCTTCTCACAACGGGTCAGTCAAAATCTCAGTAGCTGAGCCTGTTTTATGGATCTCTGCAGAAGTTCACCAGTTTTCACCATGGGGCTTTCATCATAGTTGGTCTCACATTTTCCTTTATTTGCAAATGTAATGTTCTGAAACTGGTCTTAGATTTCTTTTTTTCTTCTCCATCTGCTCTGACTTCAGAGTATTGACTTTTCTTCTCTCTCTTCTGTAGCATGTCAAGGTTTTTTTCCTCTCTTTCTGTATTTTAGTAGCTTGTTCCTGATAAAATGTGTTCTCACTGCCTAGAGTAAGAACAACTGTGGGAAGTTCATATCCCAGAGCTTAACACCCTCAAAGATATTTAAATTACCCGTTGTCTTGGAGGCTTCAGCCCAGAGAGCAGCTGAGGTTTCTCCACAGTGACTTAGACACTTCAGGACCACACGTGTGCTGCTGGATTTGTAGTCCTGTCATCATCAGCATCTCCTCATCACTAAGATCCATTCCAACCACTGGGCAAGACAGTCCCAGCCTGGACAACCTTCTTTTTGATTCCATAGTCTACTGAAGTATTTTTCCAAAGGAGCACAGCTCCAGAAGGAACATCTGAGGCCCCTTTCCTCCAGAATGATCTGCAGACCTGACAATCTCCTGGGAGATGCTGGTGTGAGCAGAGGTAGGAACTAAGTCTCCTGTTTCCTGGTGGGGTTTTCTAACTACTAGAATATTAGAAGCTGAAAATGAAGAGGAAGACAGCAGAGGACAACGTCAGTGTAAGTGTCTTCAGCTAAGCCAAGCCTTCAGGCCACCTAAGTGGACCATGCTTACTCCACAGCTGCTGGGAGGACATAGGCATGATGCTTCTCAGCACTGTGAGGGTGAAGGCACCTCCTAGCTTGCTCAGGACCATGCTGTTGCATACTCCCAAGGGTAAGCAGCAGCAATGGGTGTAATTTTGGGTTGGCATGGCTTCCATGTGAATGAGGCAAACTTCAGCAGGGAAATCCTTGCAGTATGAAGCACACTGAACCCAAGGAGCCAGCCTGGGGTCAAGCCAAGGACAGGATTAGTTTTCTGGAATCCTCTGTGTGTCGTCTTCTCTCCTCCCTTCTTAAAGCAAACCCAAAAGAGCTTCTTTACCTTGCTTGCAACACTGGAGTGGGAGCAATCCTGAGACTTCCAGATCTGGATCAGGACATCAACAGCCAATATTGGAAGCACAGGGCCAGGGAAACACATCAGTGGCTTTTAAAGAGCATCCCCACGGGGCTGGAGTTGCAGGGTTCACCTCTGTCCCATGGGCTGCTCCTTCAGAGAAACAAGATCCCTTATGCTTTCAATCTCTCATTTTCTCCCTCTTCATCCAAGATGACACTAATGGACTAATGCTCAGAGCAGGGGAAATTGTTGGTCCCTCCACACACAGAGCCTTGGTCACAGGAGGTATTTCACTAATGGAATATTCTTGGTTTTTATCTCAGACTGAGTAAATCCACTGTGGGGCTCCATGTGGTTTCTAATCCATCAGTTGCCTCTTGCCCCTTTTGGAAAATGCCACGTTGTGTTCTTGGTCTCCATCTGGGTGCTTCTTGTGCCTGCTCCAGATGGAACAACACCTTGGGGAGAGATGCAAAAGGGCATTTTGGTCAGGACGTGGCCATTGGTGGGAGGAGGAATTGGGCTTGGGCACCCTCAGTCCTGGTTTTGCATATGCACTAAATATGGCATCACACAAACCCTTCTGTGGGGTTGGTTGCTACCCCATTCATACAGATATGGTCCAGAACCTTCTCCTGAAGGCTTGCTATGTCCCAGGGCTTGCTGTGTCCCAGGCACTTGGCCTCCCACCTCCATCCTCAGCATGAGAAGTCTGAAACTGCTCTGTTGCCTGCTTGCAAATACACCTAAATGTCAAGGAAATGGCACCTGGACACCTTGGCCATTGGTTGACACCAGCTTTCCACTGCTGAGATCCACCTCTTTGAGATCCTGTGGAGTGGTTCAGGGATGAATGCAACTCCTACTAAGTTGGATTGTCTTTAGCAGCAAGGCTCAGGCTTGTGACAGGTTCTCAGTGTGTTTTTTTCCTACCAAGTACTGCCAAGTGCTAATGTCATCACTCAAGAGATCACCAAGAGTTTAGTGTTCTCCAGAATCTCCTGCTTTGTTTTTTTGGCACTAGCACAACAGCATCACTTAAATTGAATTCTCTCGAAAAGAAAAAGATGCCTCTCAGTACAAGATTTCAGGCGTGTTTGTTAGTCAATAGTTACTCTTAACCCAACGTGGCCTTTGCAACATCATCTTGTTCCTCCCAGATAATTATCTTTTATAGGAATGATTGCATTACTTCAATAAAAAAGCTCACAAATTGATTTGTTTTCTATTCACCAATCAAAAAAAAAAAACCTGTAATGCATCATATGGCTGCAGGAAGGGTAAGAAAGTGTTGGGCTCTCTGCTTCTGGCCTTTAGACTAGAGGTTATGGCCACAGGTCGTATGAATTTGGTTGGTTTGAATGATTTTGTAAAGTGCCAGATATAAAATTACACAATAGAAAATAGTGTTAACGCCTAAGGTAGGAAGGGAAGAGGCTAGAAAAAGGAAATGGGGTTAAAAGCGGAAATATTTCTTTAAAACAAGGCTCCTGGAATTGTTCCTCAGGGAATTTTAGGATTCATATTGGCATGGTGGACTTGTTGTCCTGGGCAACAAGCTGGGCTGGACTTAGAGCTTTAAAGCATGAGAGTGGTGAGACCCTGGGATGGGTTTGCCCAGGGATGTGGTTGAGGCCCCATCCCTGGGGGTCTTTAAGGCCAGGCTGGATGAGGCTCTGGGCAGCCTGATCTAGTGGGAGGTGTCCCTGCTCATGGCAGAGGGGTTGGAACTGAGGGATCCTTGTGGTCCCTTCCAACCCTGACAGATTCTGATCTGTTTTAGCAGAGGACTTTAGAGCCCTAATGGCTCAATGGTTGGACTTGATGATCTTGAAGGTCCCTTCCAACCTAAAGGATTCTATGATTCTATTTAACAGGGGAAGGGGAATGAGTTGTAAGCACTAGAGAGGAGCCAGGGGCTGCCAAGGAATTAGGAAGTCACAGGGAAACATTTGTGAATTGCTAAAGGGAATCTGGGGGCAACTCCTCCAAAACCAGGGTGTGGTCAATAGCCCAGCAGAATTGTCTCTGTATCAGCATGCGAAGTAAACAGGAGAGGCTGGTGGCTGAAAGAGCATAGATCTAGATTACATATAAAGGAAGAAACGCTTCACTGTGAGGGTGGTGGGACACTGGATGCCCCCTCCCTGGAAGTGTTCAAGACCTGGTTGGGTGGGGCTTTGAGAGACCTGGTCTAGTGGGAGGTGTCCCTGCCCTTGGCAGGGGGTTGGAACTAGATGATCTTGAAGGTCTTTTCCCACCCAAACAATCGTCCAATTTATGATTCTCTGATCTAAATTAGTAGTGTTCCCATTAAATCTTTTGGAATGTCATCAGCTCTGAGGGAAGGAGGAATATGGAGAGCAAGAACTGAATGACCTCAAGGTCTAGAGAAAAGTAAATCAGTGCAAGCACTGTGCTGACATACAATAACTCAAATTAAGAGGCAGAGAACACTGGGTGAGTATAATGCTCAAGGAAGAACATCTGTCCCATCTGACACTCACCAGCAATGGAAATGACAATGAGCTACCAACACGGTAGGGCTGGAAGACAAACAAGTTCAGTCTGATGATATGTGGAGACAACTAAATACAGTGAAGAAACCCCTGAAACAGGCCTAGGTGAGACTTCATCCCTGTGTAGTTCTGGACAGGATCACTGAAGAAAAATGAGTTGGCACTAGAGCAAAGGAGGACTGTGAAGAGCATCAGGCATTGGTGATATTACAAGAGAAGGTGAAGAATTATTTGGGCTTGATAGACTTAATAAAGAAAGGCTAGGAAAAGTATTCATTGTTTTTTGTAGAGGACTGGGGAGAGACAGAAATACACAAGTGGAACAGTAACTTAAAGAAGGGTGATGCTTGCCCAAGAACATGGAGGGGCAAACTGGAACTCCTTCCAGCTGGACGCCTGAAGTTCTGGACCTATGAAGAAGCAGTGCTGAGGATTGGGTCCTCCTTAGACTGAAGGTAAACGACATCATTTTATGGGAAGGATAACGTGACAATGGGGACAGGGGTGAAGATTTTAGAGGCTCCCATAGACCCCTGTGATGTAGGGAGCCCATCGTGGATGCCAATTTATCCTTTAGGGGCTCTAGGTGTAGCTACCTTGGATCATTCTTAGAATTGTTTAGGTTGGAAAAGACCTTTAAGTCCAACTGTTGTTGCTTCACTGAATATTTTGCTAACATCTCTGTTTCTTTAGTCCAGCCAGACACATACTAAATACCTCAATAGCTGAATCAAGAATCAGCAGTCAATAATTCATGACTGTGTGAACATGGTCTCCTTTCCACCTCAGCAAGATATTTACTCTGTGACTAGCCTGAGCTGAATCCACAAGATGGTTGGGAAACAATGCAGGCAGGCAGAATGAGACACCTTTTTATAAAAGATTAGGTGTTCATCATTACCATCAGCTGCATATCCACAGTGGTGAACAGTAACCTAAAAATAGGCAATTTCCCAATAAGAAATCATGCTGAATAAATCCTGGTTTTGTTGCCTCTTCCATGGAAATCTGCAGTTTATACTACCACCCATATCAACTGGACAACACTTCCCTTCTTTTTCCCATACATATTAGAGCCTGGGGCATTGCCAACTCCAGCATTTAATCAGGAGATTACTTCTGAGGTGTAAAAATGGCTCTTTCATCTCCAAATCCTAGACAGGTGCCATGCTAAATACAAGGATGTGTTATCCCTCCTTA
Source organism: Merops nubicus (assembly GCF_000691845.1). Lineage (NCBI taxonomy): Eukaryota > Metazoa > Chordata > Aves > Coraciiformes > Meropidae > Merops > Merops nubicus. The sequence continues at coordinate 57,891 of NW_008608899.1, read as the reverse complement.
GTACCCAGTCCTTAATCAGACACACTCAGTCCCTTTTCACTTCCAACACCTCATCTGAAATTCTGTGTTCTCCCTGTAGATGTTCTTGCTGAACAAGTTCATCGCTCCAGAAGAACAATATGACCTGGAATAAGCAATCTCCAAACACAACAGCACAGCTTGCTTGCCGAGGATTTAGATTTTTAAACAATAGGTTGCAGGGCAGAGATAAGTAGGGAGAAGAGGGAAGTTATTTAGTTGTATTTCGAGTCTGGGAAAACTTGCTGAACAGCAAGAGGCTTAATAAGCTCATTGTGTTTAGTTTAACCACGAGAAGTGATGACTTGCTCTTTTTTTTCTGAGTACCTGCACAAAAAGCTGTCTTTCAGCTGGGATCTTCCCAAACCACCAGAAAAAAAAAGGTGTGAGAAGAGCCACGTCTCAAAGCAGAAGCTGGGAGAAATCTGGCAGGAAATACAGGTTCCATTTAATGAACAATAAAGTAATTAGCCTGTGGTGTAATTTACCCATGCAAGTGGTGAACTCTCAGCCACATCGAGTCATTAAACCTCAAGGAGATGTTTCAGCTCAGTCAGAAAACAAGAGTTTTCCTGAATTTCTCCCATGGGTGCTTGGAAGGAGGTCAGACAGGAGTCCTAGCACCTTCCTCTGGCTCTAAGGTCTGTAATTCCAACTCCAAAGTTTTCTTTGAAACTTCATCTATAAAAGATAAAATAAAATTATTCTATTCTATGAGCCAGATCAGCTCTGCACTGTTTAAAACGAGGCTCAGGACACTGCAAGATCTTTTAGGAGAAGGTCTGGGTCAGGTGGAGGAAAACAGGGATTTTTCTTTGCATTTTCCAATCATTTGCAGTGTTGCACTTGGCCAAGCTTCTACTTGGTATTGAATTGATCACTTCAAGGGGTCTGGTCTTCTAGGACCAATGTTAAAGCATCTTTGAGTAGTATCATAGCATACTAAAAAGAGATAGTGATGGTGACCAGATAGGCCTCTTTCTGCTCTGAAAGTTGCCTTGGGTCTTGGTCTCAGTTGCAGATATCTCAGCTATTCCTCATTCTAAGCCACCACTTTGCTAGAGCCCATCAATGTCCTGCAACTCATCACTGGTGACTTATTAAGACATGGAAACACATTTTCTGCATTTCTGTAAAGAAATTACCTTTTTTTTTTTAATTCTTATTTGCTGAACAGTTCCAATTACTTTTAATAATGAATAATTTCTTTGGAAGAAAACATTTGAGGATCAACTTTGGACGGTATTGTTGTGTCAATGCCTCAGTGTTCTTGCAATTCAATGTTTCCAGCCCAAGTTGCTATTTGAGAGGGAGTCCAGTTTAAGCTCCCCCATCCAGTTTAAGCTCCCCCATCCAGTCAGCAACCCTCTCAGTTCTGGTGGAGCCTGAGGTGAAATGGGAACCCTTGCCTGCCCAGAGAGGACTTTTTGCAGGAGTGATTATTCCCTGCTGCCTGTTTGCAGTAAAATTTGGCAGTCCTTTATCAACTGCCACATGGATACTGGCCAAAGACCTCCTAGGAAATGCTGTCCAAGGAAATAAAGATCATGGTTGGTGGTCTGTGGTGGTCTCAGATACTGTCTTTGATGTCTTGTTTGATAATTCTGAGAATAAAGATAAAAAGTGGTCCCATCCCAGCAGGAAACTCAGTATAGCAGCATCTAAGTTATATCACACCACTACCATGCCACTTAAATCATGGTTTTAAGAGGCTGCTGATCAACCTCAGAAGCTCATGCAGCTCGCTTCCTTGGCTCGTGAAGCATCTGAGCTCCTCATAAACTCTGACAGATTTAAGGGAATAGCATGACTTGCTATGAATAGTCCCCATTTTACAGAGAAAAAATATGAGTAGCACTGAAACTGAGGGTCTCATCCTTCAGCTGTGATAGAGGTCACCTAGTCCACCACCAGCTACGGCTGCTCTTACCCAGACCTGTGCCCAGACCCCTCTGCTGATGGAGGGAGATGCTCCCCACTCCCCCGCCAGCCTGC
>NW_008608899.1:52000-55847 GCF_000691845.1 Merops nubicus | reverse complement strand
CCTCCTGAACTTTTGGAGGTTTCCTTACTGGGCAGTCTCTCCCTGCCTTACTACTTCACACCCATAATTTCTTGTGCTGTAGATAGAAAATTGATATTTTGCAGCAATATTGTAAACATTTAAGCTCTCATAGATCTCCCCTCTGCCTCCTCTTGTCCAAACCAAACAACCCCTGCTCTTTCAATCTTATGTTTTCTAGATTCTTAAGAATTTATTTCTTTTTCCCCCCTGGACTATCTCCCATTATTTCATGTCTTTCTTGCTTCCTGCAGCCCCTATTTGAGCAGCTGAGACCTCTCCATGGCTGCACAGAAGGAAGGGTTGGTCATACTAGAACTATCCACAGGGAAATTTTAAGGGAATTTAGATGTTAAAGTGATCAGTTAAAGATATAAGACTTTTTTTTTTGGAAACTGAACATAGTCAAATATCTTCCTAGGCCACTAAGAAGCCTTAAAAACTCCATCCGGACCCAAAATCTTCAATATGTTTAGAACCTTACAAGTGTAATGGAGGATTCAAGACCTAGGGGATGGACAAGAAGAAGTATTAAGTGTCATGTGCCCTGTCCCTATCCAGACCTGGTGGTGGGTCCATAACTTTAGGTGCCTAAATGCCTTTCACATGGTGTTCCTAGATCACAGATGGCTCTGGAATAAACCAGCAGCCTCTGAAGTCCAACAGCAACCTGGAAAGTTTTGTACTGCTCTTTCCTTCCACAGGGTTGTGTTTTGTATGGACCTTTTGAGCACAAAGACTGCACAAGTCTCTGGTAAAATGCCATCTTTTCATTTCTGATGAATTTAACTAGATAAAATGAGACCATGATGGTCACTGGGGACCTCACCACCGAGTAAATCTGGTTCTGTCCCATCCTGTCCTCACCATCAACCTTTGCCACACCTCGTAAACAACCCTGGGAGAAAGGGGGAGGGTTCCTGGGCCATTTTTCCCGCTGGAGATTCAGGGCAAGGAGTGATGAAGGTCCATTGCTGCATAGCTTAGCATGAACCACAACAGAAGTAGGTTTTTCCTGCCCAAAGTCATGCTCCAAATATGTGACAGAGCAGATTTTGAACCCAAAACACTGAATAAGTAGTGAGGGATGTCACTGCAGTGTTTATCTTTGTTTGCATACAGCCAGATTTCAGCGATGGTAAAGACAAGCTCAATTTTGGGGTACTCCAGAGGCAACAAAGTGGGATTTCACTTCCCCCCTTTCAGAGTTATTTTTTAATTCACTGTGCAATTTACTGTAGGAAAAATTAAACATGTCATTAACACCAAATGAGTCCAGTTGATTCCTATCTTTTGCATGCATTGGCCAGGAACTGGTGCTGTGCATGAACACCCACTTCCTGAGAGAATGCAGTTTGATTTCTGCATGAACAGGACTGTCACATCTTCGCCTGGATTTCCTTCAGTGAAATGAAATATGACCCAACGAGTCAAATCCCAGCCACAGGAGTTTATTTGTCAGTGTTTCGGGCACACAGTTGTAACACTTCGATGGCTCACAGCATTTCCTTCCAGCTCTAACTTACTGTCTCCACAGGAGATGGGCCTGAGAAACTCTGAGGACCTTCAGGATTAATAAAAACAAAAATTCAGCTAGTCTGCTGGTTGCTTACCTGTGGCCAATTTTCTATTCCAATTGAAACACTGGATGGTTTTTTTCAGGCCATCAGAAAGGTCAGAAGGTGGTTGGTCCAGCTGAACCTCTGCATTTTTAGTAGCTGTCACTGTTGGCAGCATCTCAGTGTCTGGTTTTGTTTTAAAGGAGAATTTAATATCTGGGAAAGATTTGCAGCTGTTGGCAGCCTACAGCTCTCTGAAAGCAAACCATGGGCTGAATTTGTTAATCCAAGGGACGATGTCATGGGGAAATATTAGCAGGAGAGCTGGGGGTGGGATACAGGATGCTGAGGGGATTCCTCATGCTCTGAGCACTGTATTCCAAGAGCAAAAGTGTAAGAAAACGGGGGAAAAAAATGCAGGAGATAAGCAGAAGTGTTTAACCATCCAGAAAGCATGAATGGCTCAGGCAGGAAGAGGAATGTAGGGAATGGGTGTGGTGAGGATGATAAAATAGGTAAAATTATAGAATTATAGAATGGTTTGGATTGGAAGGGACCTTTCAAGGTCATCGAGTCCAACCCCCTGCCCTGAGCAGGGACATCTGCAGCTAGAGCAGGGTGCTCAGAGCCCCGGCCAACCTCACCTGGAATGGTTCCAGGGATGGGGCAGCGACCACCTCTCTGGGCAGCCTGGGCCAGGGGCTCACCACCCTCAGCATCTAAAATTTCTTCCTTCTATCCAGTCTGAATCTCCGTCTTTTAGTTTAAAACAATAATCCCTTGTCCTGTCAACAGGCCCTGCTATAACATCTGTCCCCATCTTTCTTGGAGGCCCTTTTAAGTACTGAACAGTCACAGCAAGATCTCCCATGAGTCATAAATGTGAAGGCAATCAATTTTTCTCTATCAGTTAAGGAAGAAACTAAATTATCCCCTACAAGATGTCATTTGTTTTTTAGAGAAATATCTTCATCTGTAACAACAATGAAGCAGGGAGCTGAGTCCTCCTCTCTGGTGAACATCTGCAAGAGCAGGAGATGAGCAGTCAGCCTGGGGAGCAGGGCAGGAATAAGGGAGATTTTCCTTCAGTGCAGAGCTTGGATGTACCCAGTTGTTTCAGCTTCCTTCTCACATCTCTGTGATTTACACTACTCAATGAACTTGTTGATCTCAGGCTCTACAAAGGGGCCCTGGAGGCTCCAGGTGGAGCAGAGGTTTTATTTATTACAGGCTACACAAATGCAAACCAAGAATCGATGCCTGAACAAAAAAAAAAAGCTCTCTGTGCAAAGCTGGAGAGTTATTTTAAAAGAAGCTAAATAGCCTCAGTAGGGCTGCCAGTCATCTGAGCTTCCCTGCTGATTGTTTCTCTTCAAATTTCTTTTATTGCTCAGAACAATCATTTGGAAAAAAAAAGGGAAAAAAAAAGGATTAAAAAAAGAAAAAAAAAAAAAAAAAACAAAGATTGTTTTTCTTTGTCAGGATTTGCAGTTCTCCAGCAGTCTGCTAGGAGATCTTCATGCCCAGAAGTTCCCTCTGCCCACGATTTTGGATCTATCTCAGTGTTCAGAGCAAGCCCAGAGCCTCAAAGGTGCCATGTGCCAAGAGATTTAACTATATTAGCATACCACTGAGTTTTGCTCCAGATAAAGCCAGGACTGTGGGACAAGTCAGCCTGTTGGTTCTTCCTTAATTCCTGTTTCAGTTGTGGTGATGTTGCCTTGGATAAGGTAAAACATGATGGGTCTTTCTCCCTTTTCATAGAATGGGGAAGATGCACAAGCTTCTGAAAAATAAATAGAAAGAGTATAAAATAATCTTTTATGTATTGGGTTGAACAATTTTGAACATTTTTCTCAGAAATGACTTGTGAATTCTCCATCTATTTCCCATGGTCACCTCCAGGTATGGTACTTAGAGGAGAACATAGGTTGACACTCCTTTCCAAAGAGTATCCTGGAGATAATCTGCAGAATAACTCACAGCTTATTTCATAAATCACAAACCAGAAGTCATACATGATCTTCAATGAGTACACGTGGGACTGGCACAACTATTTGGGATGAAATGTCTGCCATGTGTAATAGAATAAAATGAAAATCACCCTTTTCAATCTCTCTCTGACACCTTGAAATAGGTTCTGCTGTTGTCAAGCCAAATAAATCCAGCTTTTGCATCTCAAAGTAGAGAGAAAATATTTCAATTTATGCTTCAGAATAAAAGGTGGGTTTGGATGGATCATAAGAGGTGCCAGCAGGTAACTCTTACCC
>NW_008608899.1:28393-51969 GCF_000691845.1 Merops nubicus | reverse complement strand
GTTGGAAAAGGAACAGGACGTAACAGCCCATTTGTGTTGCACTTCCACCCACTCAAGACATTCCCTGTAAATGAAGCAGCCAAAGAGCCTCTGCAAGGAAATGTAGTGCTAGAAACAATTTCTGCTAAGACATTTTAAGCATGGGTTGTTCCCAAAAAGCCACTCCAGCTGTACTGAAAATGACCCTTGAAGCATTTTGTTTGAGCAAGAACAGAGTGTAAATTTGACCCAGCAGAAAGCCCTTAAAGTCAGGCTTTATTTTTTTCCAAAATAAAAGAGGCTGAGGACATTCCTTTCCTTGGCTAATGGAAAAAAACTTCACCTTCCTTCCAAAAATAATTATTGCATGGCAAAGAATGAGCAAGTAAATGCTATAAATAACTGAAGAGAAAGAAATCCCATTTAATTCTCTGTCTTCCACGGGATATTTGGTATGCAAGTCCATGGAAAGTCAAGGATTTTCTGGAGAGTTACGTTTTTCAGGCTTTTGTTAAGATTTTTGAGGTCTCTTCAGGGTCTCTTCAACCACAGAAGCCTAAGCAACTTGGAAGCTTCAGAGCTTCAGGACTTGAAATAACTTCTTGGACAAAAGTAGCTCGTGAAATGCTTACACTCCAGTGCAATTTAAAAGGAATGTTGAAACCTCAAAAGCTGTTAAAAAATACTTCTATCTGGACAGTAACTTTTTCTTGAGGTTTTCTTGAGGTTGTTAGCCTGGAGCAAAGGAGGCTCAGGGGAGACCTTCTGGCTCTGCACAGCTCCTGACAGAAGCCTGGAGCCAGGGGGGGTCAGGCTCTGCTCCCAGGGAACAAGGGACAGGACAAGAGGAAACAGCCTCAAGTTGTGCCAAGGGAGGTTTAGATTGGACATGAGGAACAATTTCTTGCCCTTGAGGGTTGCCCAGGGCTGTGCCAGGCTGCCCAGGGCAGTGGTGGAGTCCCCACCCCTGGAGGGGTTTCCAAGCCGTGGAGATGTGGTGTGAGGGACATGGCGCAGTGGGGACCTGGCACTGCTGGGGGATGGTTGTACTCGATGATCTTAGAGGTCATCTTCAACCAAAACACCTCCATGAGTCTATGATTCTAAGATATGTCCCATTTCACAGCAGGCTGCTCGACCCACTGAAGAGATGCACACCCTCAAACCCACACGTGCATTTGGGGTTTAAACAGTTCCCTTCTTAGGTCCCTTGGACACTATTCCTTAAGCTAAATTAAAGCCTGTGGTTTCAGAATGAAAAATGAGCATTCAGGTTGGGATTTGTACCAATTTAATGGACTAATTTGAAATCCACACTTTTAATTAACCTCTGCCAGTCTCCAGGAGTAAAACTCCTCATGTTCCAGTGACGGCTGCACAATGACTTCCTTATCTCCATCCACGGGCTCCTCTTGCTCAACACATGCTGGGTGGATGGTGTCTGGGTGGGAGGAGCTGCTGCAAACCTCTCCAGCCCACTTCTATCTCCCTGTCCTGGGGAGACACGAGGAATGGGCTTGGGATGAGTATTTGGGACAATCTCTGAAGGTTTTGCATGGTTTATAAACATGACTAGCTCCAGCCAGAGCAGAGCAGAGGGAACATCAACTGTTCTTGTGTATTTACACCAGGGACAGTCAGGAACTCATGGATTATTTAACCTGAGCTTCTCCTTGCTATCCTGCAAAGGATCTGTGTGATAATCTGTGTGGTTTTGAAAAATACCTCACTGGTTTCTGTCTCTGCAGGGATATTGATTTATACACTTCCCACCCCCCAGCCACTGGCCCCCTGGGTTAATTTACTGTCGTTCTCAGACGCGTATTTTATTTCTACTCTGAATTTGTCTAATTTCAGCTTCCAGCCTCTAGATCTTGTTACACACAGGCCTGAAAGACTCAAGAGCCCATTATCCTAATTTCTATTCCCCATGTTGGTACTTACTTGTTATGATCAAGTCATCTTTTAATCTCTTTCTGAATTACCCACGTTGTGCTCCTGCAGGCTGTTGCTGCCAGGGCATATTTCCCATATTTTCAGCATTTGTTTGGTTCTAGTATGAGCCTTTTTTAACCTTCTTCTTGTCCTGATACCAACAAAGGATGTGATGCACTCATCCCATTACACTCACCTCAGCACTAGGTATGAATGGGACAGAAACCGTTTGCTCCTTCTCAATAGCTCACAGCATTTGAGCATTTTTTGATCCATTTGGACTGGAGCATTGCGCCAAGAGGTCCTGATTATCAGCCATCTGCTTTTCAGATTACTGCTGCCTGTAACAAAGCTCTCCATGGGTCTTTTTTAATAGCATAGGTCTTTTCAAATTGTTATCCAGCACGTCAACAAAGACATTGAGGTGCTGGAATGTCTCCAGAGAAGGGCAACAAAGCTGGGGAAGGGTCTAGAGCCCAAGTGTGGAGCAGCTGAGGGAGCTGGGGGTGCTGAGCCTGGAGCAAAGGAGGCTCAGGGGAGACCTTCTGGCTCTCCACAGTTCCCTGAAATAAGGTTAGAGCCAGGTGGGGGTTGGACTCTTCTCCCAAGGAACAAGTGACAGGACAAGAGGAAATGGCCTCAAGTTGCCCCAGGGGAGGTTTAGGTTGGACATGAAGAACAATTTGTTCCCTGCAAGTGTTGTCAAGCCCTGGAAGAGGCTGCCCAGGGCAGTGGTGGAGTCCCAGTGCCTGGGGAAGTTTCCAAGCTGTGGAGATGTGGTGCTAAGGGACACGGGGCAGTGGGGACCTGGCAGTGCTGGGGGAAGAGTTGGACTCAATGATCTGAAAGGTCTTTTCCAACCAAAACAATTCTACAACTCTACAATTCAAGCAGATGCCATAACCTCTTTTACTGTCACTTTCCATCTGACATCAAATACTCTTTTTTAGTGGATTGCTCTTTGTATTTTTGTCAAATAGATTATCTTTAACTGTGTGTGGCTGCACAATTTTCTAGTGTTTTCCAGCAGAGACGCTGGCCTGAGAGCCACAGCAGATGCTGGGCTAGAAGGTACAAATCTAAGCCAACATTCATTGTATGCCTATAAGTCCTGTCCACATTATTTTGTTTTCTGCCATTCTCATTTAGCTCCATAAATGGATTCAGCCTTAAAACATGAGTTCAAAGAGAAAAAAAGAAATATATATTTGAGGGTTTTTGTTGTTATTATGAGGCATTCATTTACTGTAGCTTCTGAACTGGCAAAGTCCAGGCACTGATACGCTCTGTCTTCAAAACTGCTGGCTGAAAACCAGCCAACAGGAGCAGTGTTTGAAATCAGTGGTGGTGAGTATATTTGCATGCCTTTGTGTTTCTAACGTGGCACTACTGCAAAGCAAAAGAGAACTATTAGTTCAGCACTGAGAATAAAAATTACTTCTGAGAAAAACACCAGGCTTGGCCCAGGAAACTTAAAACTGCCCAAGAAAAGCACGTGGCTGCCCAGAAGCTGAATTTTCCAAGAGCATCGCTGGGGCTGCCAGCCTCTTCCTTTGCTTCCTGCCAACTGAACCCATCTTTTTTCTTCAAGGTTTCTCCACGAGAAAGCATCGCTTCAGCCTCGGAGGCTCTCTGCAATTTCTCCTCTGGGGAGGGATCCAACTTCTGCCTCCTTGAATTTTCCCCTGGACTCGGCTCCTCCTTCCACCTCCTCGACGCAAATGAACTGCTCTACTCAGACTCTTGGTAGCACGGGGCCAGAAATTTAATTTACTCCTGCAGGTAGAAATCTTTACAATCTCTTTTTGGACTTTATCACTAGAGAAGTACTTCAGGCTTGGACAGACAAGTGAAAGCAATGACTTATCACAGCTTAATAAATGTATCACTGTCAGGCAGGCTGAAGTAATTACCCACCGTGCCGGGCACAGCCCGCTGGAGCCAAACACCTGCAGGTTCACTTGCTCTGCTGCAAGAACATCGTGTTTTGCAGTCATTTCTTCCTCTCTATTTTTGCTTTCTCTCCTGGGCATACACTCAGTGTGTTCCTTCACTCTACAGCTCCGCAATTCGCTGCAAAACCCACTCTCTCAGCAGTCCCACAGCATTTTGCTCTGATGTCTCGTTTCTGGAGAGGGTTTTAAGCTGTCACCGTTTTAACAAGGAGCTCAAAACAGAGAGTGCAGCTAACCCAGCCTGCAATTCTCACTGCTCTTCAGAAATGTTGCTTTTCCCTCCCCAGGCTTGCTCTCTTTTGACAGCACTCTGCTTTTATAGAGCATTGGGATCTATTTGGTCTGTTGATGAGGAGACCTTGAATCCACCTCTAAATCCTAACAAGATTTCTTCCCAAATTCCCTGCTCTTGCTTAACGGGGAGTTAGAGATGTGATGCAGGCTACAGGGTGAGCATTTGTGACCTAGAAGGTGCCTGAGGTCAGGGTAGATTTTCTACAAGCCTGACCTCAATAACTCCATCAGTGGACCACGAGAAATGGGGTTAAACTCTTCTGAGGCCATGGCAAGCTCTGCAAACAACTTCTTTTATATTCTGGATTTTGTGTTTACCTTAAGATAAGCACAGCGTGTCTGTAGGGACCATCATTTATAATATACCCCCAGATACTCTTAGACATATAGAATCTTAGAATCATTTAGCTTGGAAAAGACCTTTAAGATCTTCACGTCCAACCTTTAGCTTAACTCTAGTAAAAGTCCACTGCTTAACCATGTCCCTCAGCAGCACATCTACATGTCTTCTAAATACTTCCAAGGATGGTCATTCAACTGCTTCCCTAGGAAGCCTAGTCCAGGTCTTGACAACCTTTTCAGTGAAGAAGTTGTTCCTAATATCCACTCTGGGGCAACTTGAGGCCATTTCCTCTTGTCCTGTCACTTGTTCCTTGGGAGAAGAGTCCAACCCCCACCTGGCTCTAACCTTATTTCAGGGAACTGTGGAGAGCCAGAAGGTCTCCCCTGAGCCTCCTTTGCTCCAGGCTCAGCACCCCCAGCTCCCTCAGCTGCTCCTCCCCACACTTGGGCTCTAGACCCTTCCTCAGCAGCTCCGTTGACCTTCTCTGGCCATGCTCCAGCATCTCAATGACTTTCTTGTGTTGAGGTTATGTTCATAGCTAACAAAACTGGACATAATAGGAAAAGCAGAGAGCTTTTTAGTGTAGGTGTCTATTCTCAGACATATTTATACTGCTTGAAATGAGGTAATTACAGCACTTTCCCCAACACTGGCAGGCTGTATTGCCCCAGGTTGGATGAATGAGGCACTGGAAGGAGAGCTCCAGGTCACTGCCTGAGACACAGACTCTCCTTCATGAAACAACTAGGTTGCCTCTTCAAACTCTCTGTGCTTCTAGATGTATTTGGAATTCTTTTCTCTGTTTTCTGGCTTGGCAGTAGAAACATTCTCTCAGACCCAAGTAGCCACAGCCAGTATACCCAAATGTATTCTCATGAAAAAATTTGTCTGAAACAGCCCCAGCCCTTTTTCCTTCATGGCCTCGTACCCCAATTCACCTACCCCAGAAGGGATGAGGCTGATGGTACCTCTGGAGATCACCCTCTCCAACTGCCTTGCTCAGGGTGGGGTCAGCAAGAGCAGGTTCGCTGGGGCTGTGTCCAGTCAAGCCTTGAATATCTCCATGGATGGAGACTCCACAGCCCCTCTGGGCAACCTACTGTGGTGTTTGACCACCCTCACATTTAAAATCTCTCTTTTTTTTTTAAGTTTGAGTGGAATTTCCTCTCTTTCAGTCTGTGCCTGCTGCCTCTCATCCTGTCAGCAGGCACCACCAATAAGAACCTGGCTCTGTATTTTCACAGCCTCTCCTTGAAAGCAAGATGCTCCAAATATTTCATCACGTTAGAAAATGGAGCACGTTGCCCAGGGAAGCAGTAGATGCCCCATCCATCCCTGGAAATGTTCAAGATTAGGTTGGATGGAGCTTTGAGCAACCTGGTCTAGTGGGAGGTGTCCCTGCCCATGGCAGGGGGTTGGAACTGGTGATATTTAAGGTCCTTTCCAACCCAAACCATTCTCTGATTCTTCATGGCCCTTTGTGACCTTCTCATTCCTGTACTGGAGACCAGAATGGGACCCAGCACGTATTTGTACGTTTGGAAATGGCCATAAATATATATTTTTCATTCTATTCTTTGTTTGTTACATCACTAACCCAATTTCAGAGATTTCAAGCATGAATAAGATTGATTTGATTCTGGAATTTCTACTTTTGCAAAGACTATTAGACCTGGAAAGCTGAATGTGTTTCCACCTTGTATTAATATGTGTAATTATTAGATCAGATGGTAAAACCCTCTGATCTAAACTCCTTACAACCCCCCACCAGCAAAGCAACACACTCTTTGCTCCTGGAGACCAGATGACAGGTGACAACATGAGATAGGATAGACACAGAAAACCAGCAGTGCAATAATACTGAGGAGTGTTAGCAGGACTGAGACCAAACCAGCTGTCTTCCTGCTCCCAAACTTTGTTTTGCCCATCCCAGGTGGGCTGTGTTGAGGTTCATGGTCTGCCAGCTGGATGCACAGTCTCTCCAGAAGATGCAGGAGGACGTGTGGTTTAGTCAAGGCAACTCTCACGGGTGGAGTGATGCTCTTTGCTCATAAGAGAGAAGTTGCAATATGTTTATTGATGTAAAACTGCAATTTAACAAGGTTCAGTGGTGAATGTGAAAGAGGTTTAGCAAGATTCATTGGCAAAGGGACTCTGCATTATTTACTGCATCAAGGACAGGGTCAACCAGAGCTGTCAGGGACACCCTCCTGTTGAGTGATGGGGTTCAGAATGAACCCCCTTGTTTTCTAACTCCTTCTCAGAGAGGAGTCTTAGGCGTGGCTGGATCCAGTCCTAGTTCCAGGCTTGGTCAAGGGTTTATATTTAAAAGCTTACATATGTGCAATCAATCTTTCATATCACTTTGCTAAGATTTCAATGTTTAGCCTGCTATTAATCACTGAATCTGTTGCAGCAAGTGATCTCTGATGCTTGTGGAGTGACCCTGAGAAGGGTAACCACTCAAGAGGAGACCCTGGCACACAGCCCAATGCCAGGAGAGCTCAACAGACCCTGGGCTGTCCACGGGTTATGGAGTAAGATAATTGATTTATCATCATATTTACATCTAGACCACACATGTTACTTTCTTCCAAATTTGGCTTCAGTCAACCATTGACCAGCACTGTGGTTGAGTGAGAACAGGGCTCAAATTTTGTCATTTTCTGTCTCCCTTGACTCTATGTGACCAGACACACCCACTGATGATTATCACTGTGCCTTTGTCTCTTTACTGTGATACAATCTTCAATATCTGTTCCTTCAACAAAAGCCAACAACTATTACCGTAATGTCCCACCATAAGCAGCATGACTGGTTAATAAACTGGACACAAATACTTCTTTTAATCAACTTCATGTGAGCTCAAAAGATTGAACTACTACTTTTATTACAGTATTTAGTTTTCAAGATTTCCAAAATAATCATTTGAAGGTCTATAATTTTACCATAAAATACATAATTATTCCTTAGGTTTGCCTATTAGTATCTGAAGGCTTTTATAATCATGTAAAAAAAGACATAACTACTAAAATAACAGCCTGATGACTTCTTTAATAAGTCTACCTCAGATACACTGAGGTAAAAGCTGCAATCTGGATTTCTCTTAAAACTGAAAAACTCAGACTTAAGAAACCATGATAAGAAAGTCTTATATACAGTTTCTCTTTCCACCTCTCCTTCATTGGGGAGTTTTAATCAACTTGCTTATATTTTTCCAGTCTGAGCCACACAGGAACATCTCATTCATGCTGATTTTGAGCCATCAGGACTAGCAAGTGATTGTCCTCCTCTAATCAGCACTGAAGAAGCCCTACCTCAAATACTGAGCTCAGTTTTAGGCTCAAAGTCACACAAAGTCCACCTGATTATCTGCCACCTACTTTTCAGATTACTGCTTCCTGCAAAAAAAAAAGTTCTCTGTGAATCTTTTTTCATAGTATAGGGTTTTGCAAAGTGTTTTCCAGCACCGCAGCAAAGACCTTGAGGGGCTGGAGCATGTCCACAGAAAAGCAACAAAGCTGGGGAAGGGTTTAGAGCCCAAGTCTGGTGAGGTGCAGCTGAGGGACCTGGGGGTGCTGAGCCTGGAGGGGACACAGCCAGAAGAGATGACCCAAACTGGCCAAAAGGATATTCCAGAGCATGTGACATCATGCCCAGTCTATAAACTGGGAGGAGCTGGCTGGGAGGGGCAGATCACTGCTCAGTGATTGGCTGAGCATCAGTCAGTGGGCAGAGAATAATTGCATTGTGCATCACTAATTTGTCTTTGTTTTTTATTGCACTCACTTTTAATTATCTTCCTTTTCCTTACTATTATTATTAAGCTTGCTATTATTATTATTTTATTCTATTTTTATTGCAATTATCTTCCTTTCCCTTACTATTATTATTAAATTGCTATTATTATTATTCTATTCTATTTTTATTTCAACTATCTTCCTTTTCCTCACTATTATTATTAAGATCGTTATTATTATTATTCTATTCTACTTTTATTTCTATTATTATTTTATTTTCAAGCCCTGGGGTTTTACCTTCTCCTTCCCTTCCCACTAAGGGCAGGGAGGAGTGTGTCTGGGGTTAAACCCCATTTCTGTCTCTCCTCTCTCTGTGCACAGACCAGACTTCAGTACCTGGGAACCAACCTGCTTTATATGCAGAGATATAAAAAAAAAGAGATTTAATCATGCCCATTAACTTCTCCAGAAACACGCACTGACACCCTCTATTAAACTGTTCCTCTTCAGATATTTTTCATTTACGGGGTCTAGTTCCTGATTCTGAGGCATTTAATTACTCTTGCTTTGTTAGGAGATCCTACTAAATCTCCTGATTTATGCAACACACCATAAATAAGACCTTTTATTTTTCCTCACATTGCCTGGATACTTTACGATTGCACAGGGTTTTTTTTTTCTGAAGACACCTGCATCATTTTTTAATGGGATTTAATAGCCCCCTTCACATCTTTCTTGTGTACTCTTTTCCCCATGAATCAGAACTGGCAATCACTGTCCTAAGCAGCACAAAATGTAATTACCTAGAGTATTAGTCTCTGTTTGTATTGCTCTTTTTTTTTCCCTTTTTCTTGTTTGTTTTTTTTTTTCCACAGTCCTAATGCTGTAAATGCTCATACCTGAGTTATTGGGATTATTTGCAAAATAGGATTAAGACAGGGGGGCAAGATTGACATGGAAAATTACTCATCAGCCTATCAAAGAAGATGGGGAGCTTCATTAAAACAGATGAATGTAGAACAACAGTTATCTAATAAGACTGGAAGCCTAAAGGACCTTCTCCCTCGTTGCAGAACTAGCCTGCTAACATGCATTATTTGTGAGCGCAACAAAAGCTGCTTCAGAAACACTGCAGCCACAGCCTGGAACATGACAGGGAGATATATTCTCTTTAGCCATTCCAGCCATTGATAAATTAGTTCTTGCCCAAAATTGGCATTCTGTCAGCAAGCTGAAGGGTTCTGCAGCAAGTGCCACAATTAGGGCTCCCCACGGAGGGAAGGCAATGACAGTGTACCTGCCCAAGAAGCTGCTGAGAATTCCTGTGCAGGTTTATTATGCAGCCTTTACAACTTATCCACTCCCCTCCAGGCTCTAGGGAATGGCCTGGATAATAATTCTGTAACTGGAGTACTTAACCTGCTTGCTTAGTTTGCAAAGCAAAGTCTTCATAAGGGAGTGACTCGTGGGGAGTCCTGCTCCCAGTTGGGTTGAGAAGCACGTGTTGAGCAGTGTGGGCAGAGTTGGAGTGGTGGGGATGTGATTGCCCCTTTTCTGCCTTCCAGTGACCATTTGAGAGAGAGAATTATGGATATAAAATCATAGAATCATAGAATAATAGAATCACAGAACCATAGAATAATAGAATTGTAGAATCACAGAATCATAGGATTGTAGAATAACAGAATAATAGAATCACAGAAACATAGAATTATAGAATAATAGAATCACAGAATCATAAAATCACAGAATTATAGAATCACAGAATCACAGAAACATAGAATCACAAAATCATAGAATCACAGAATCAGAATCACAAAATCATAGAATCACAGAGCTACAGAATCACAGAATTATAGAATCACAGAATTATAGAATTACAGAATTACAGAATCATAGTATTATAAAATCATAGAATCACAGAATCACGGAATCATAGCATCACAAAATCACAGAATTATAGAATCATATAATCCCAGAATCATAGAATCACAGAATCACAGAATCATAATCACAAAAATCACATAATTATCGAATCATAGAATCACAGAATCATAGAATCACAAAATCACAGAATCATAGAATGTTTTAAAAATAAAAAATCATCTACTCCAACCCCCTGCCCTGAGCAGGGACATCTGCAGCTAGAGCAGGTTGCTCAGAGCCCCGGCCAACCTCACCTGGAATGGTTCCAGGGATGGGGCAGCGACCACCTCTCTGGGCAGCCTGGGCCAGGGGCTCACCACCCTCCTTGTGGTGTATCTACACACACACACACACATCCCTTCTCCAAAGCTAACCCATTTTAAGGAAAGCAAAAACTAAAAAGCACAAAAAATCAGACAAGAGATTTGCATTTATGTGCCCCCATCTGTTTTTACCAGAGGTGGCCACACAAATAGAGGCATAAATCTTTTAAGAACAGAGGCACAACTGAAATAGCTCCACAACGTTTCTGTGGTGCTGCAGTCCAACAAATGACAAATTCTAATGAGTGGTTGCAGCTTCCAGAGGAGTATCTGCCTTGCTCCTTTGTCCTTGGTGAGTGATGCAGACCACGGGCTGAAATCTGTCACAGGGATTTATTACTGTAAGACTTTCCTCCTTGAACTCCTTTTCTAAGCTTTGAGGTACTAAATGTTACTAGGAAAAAGGTAAAGATGTGCAAAGAAAATCCATAATCAACATAAAAAGGTAATTTTGTTTGTTTTGTAATGGGGAAGAAAAAAATGCAGAGAATGGGAGGTCTTATAGTGGCTTTTCAGTGCTCAAAGAGGGTCTACAGGAAAGATGGGGAGGGAATCTATCAGGGAGTGACAGGAAGAGGGATAATGGTTTCAAAATGAAGGAGGGTAGATATAGATTAGATAAAATGAAGAATTTCTTCACTGTGGGGATGGTGAGATGTTGGCACAGGCTGTACAGAGAAGTTACAGATGCTCCATCCCTGGAAGTGTTCCAGACCAGGTTGGATGGGGCTCTGAACAACCTGGTTTAGTGGGAGGTGTCCCTGCCCATGGCAGGGAGGTTGGAACTAGTGGGGCATTGGCCCAGGCTGCCCAGGGAGGTGATGGAGTCATAATCCCTGAAGGTTTTCAATAAAAGGTGTAGCTGTAGCACTTGGGGACATGGTTTAATGGTCATAGTAGTGTTGGGTGATGACTTGATGATCTTAGAGGTCTTTTCCAGCCTCAATGATTCTATGATTCTACCCTGAAGGTCCCTTTCAACCCAAACCATTCTATGGTTCTTTATCATTTAGAACATGTGCCTGAGACGTGACCTGATTGAAGGGAGTAGAAATTCAGGTCATTACCCAACCATCTGAGGTGACTACGGAAAGATTTAAGCTCACATTGTGCCACAGCAAAGGAGGATCTATAAAAAGCCAACAGCTTTGGAAGATGTCTAAGAAATCTTTGGACGAATATGCTACGATATGAGAGATTATTTTACCCAGTTAATATTTAACTGGGTCAGAATGATTAAATGGGTCTTCTGGAAAAGACTGAGAGGGGAATCTGATCATTGCTGAGCAAGAGCTAAAAGGTCAAGAGGCTGGGGCCAGACTCTGATTTTCAGTGGTGCCCAGCGACAGGACAAGGGGCAACAGGCACAAACTGGAACCCAGGAGGTTCCATCTCAACAGGAGGAGAAAATTCTTTGCTGTGAGGGTGTCAGAGCCTGGAGCAGCTGCCCAGAGAGGCTGTGGAGTCTCCTGCTCTGGAGAGATCCCAAACCCACCTGGGCACCATCCTGGGCCCCCTGCTGTGGGTTAGCTGCTGGAGCAGGGGGTTGGACGAGATGATCTCCAGAGGTCCCTTCCAACCCCACCCTGCTGGGGTCTGTGTGATTCTGTGAAATACTTTTTTGCTTGCAGAGGAAGCAGAAGTCCCAGTGGGAATATTTACTCAGTAAATGCTCCCATTAGGATGAAGCTCATCAAGATAAAGTCCCACACCCTCTCCCTGCCCCCTTGTCTCTCCCACTTCCTCAAATCATTTTAGGAAAGGAGGAAAGGCAAAACCTTGCAATACACTCATGGTCCTCAGTAAGATGTGATTCTGAAGGGAGGGGAAAAACTTGAATTCCATAACAGACTTTATTTCTGCAGTTTATTAGATGTCATTTTAATCACTAAGAAGAAATTGTTTCCCTAACAACAGTGCCTTTGTTCTACCTTGTCCCTATGATGGCTGCAGAGCTTTATCCATCTTGTTCTGACTAAGGAGCCTGATTTTTTCATGAGCTGCTTCCTTTTCTCTTTTTGACATTATTATGATACATTCTTTGAGTGGCCTCTTTAATATGGCAGCACACAGTAAATGCCAAAATCAGAGCGGGACTGTGTGTGCCAGGCAGCACAAAGAGATGCTCAGAACAAAGATATTCCCAAAGGGATTGAAATCTGAGCAGTAAAACCATAATACAGGGAAAAGGAGCATGGAAAAAATATAAAATGAAGGTAATTTTGGTCAACATCATAAGACAAAGTCTCATCTTATCATTCGAGGCAGTTTTGAGGCTTCTGCTGGGATCTGGGGGTTATCTTGGTGGTGTTCCAGTAGGTTGGTGTGGACAGTGGGCAGGAGGACCCTGTCCACTGCTGTGATAAGATTGGGGAACCCTCAATATTCCTGGTTACCTCTCCAGTACTGGGCTCCCACCATTAAGAATGACAAAATTTATGGCTCTGCAAAGGTGGTCAACCAATTTCAAGGTCTGTTGGGTGGTAGGACACTCAGGATGCTTTCACTGTGTTAATTAGGCAAATATTCACAGCTAATTAGAGCAGAATCCACTCACATTGTTAAACCAGCTGGTCCTTACTCTGGATGTGCTTGAAGCAGCCCTGAAACCAGTCCACTCATAGAAAAACAGATGGATTGGATGGATTTTCTGCTTTTGGAAGATTGTTTGGACGGGGCTTTGAGTAACCTGCTCTAGTTTGAGGTGTCCCTATGGCAGGGGGATTGGAACTAGGTGATCTTGAAGGCCCCTTCCAACCCAAACCATTGTATGATGTGAAAATCCTTCTCTCCTGAGGTAATTTGGATGCTTGGTCTCACAAAACGAAGGGGAAACTTATTTTCTAATAAATATATCCAGAAGGAAAATGTAACAAACAAGCAAACAAACAGCCCAGAAGGGAATTTCATTATTTAAAATAAAGAAAAATGCTGAGACAAGACCTAACAGTGTTTGAACAGGTCAGAAGAAGTTCTGGGCTAGAAATTAGAAAATGCTTTAGCTGACTTCCTGAGGGAGTCTCAGTGTGTGTAGGAAGGCGAAGTGCTTGTAATTATAAGATGAAGTTTGATAAGTTTTCTGAATGAGCTTATAAAACACTGCTATAAAACCCAGAAATTAAGGAAGGGGTTGGAGGGTTTCTAGATTTCTGGGCTGGTTTAGGTCTGCCACATCCTGGGAGTATCTGTTGGGTATGATGTGTGACTTGGTGCATAATTCCCCTTTTGCACAGAGTCCTTTCCTCTGTGCCAGGGCAGCCCACTTAATAAATTATAAATAACAGTAATGATTTCTGAGATTCCTATTTCATTTTACAGTTATTTATTGGCTTTTCCCATAAGAGACTGGCTTGCTGGAGCTGGAAGATAAGCTTATTAGAAACCATAGCACAAGACTTTGAACACATGATTTATGTGTTTTCAGGCCACCGCTGGGTAATCAGCTTATTCTGGATTCCATCCAGCCAACTTTACTTCTACTTTCATCCCACCAGCTGCGATCCACCTGGACCACAGGTTTCTAAAAACTTCTCTCAGCATCCTGGGCCAGATTCTCAGAGGTTTAAATTAACTTCCTACCACCAGCAACGACGGAGGATTGCTGATTTACACCACACCAAACCATCTGTCTGTAGCCTGCAAATAAAGCCCAGCTAGCACCATTAATAAAAGGTGGGCAGGTAATAATTTATGGTAATGAATGGTGTTGATGCATGGTGTAATTGTCTGAATTCATCACAAACAATATTTAGAACTCAAGGCAGAAATGATATATAAAGGCTTGTTAGTAAAATCACTACCAATTAATTTAGCTCCTGAATCAGCAAAGCACTTAAAACGTGGACTTTTTGCAATGGAATTCATCCACACGCTGAGGTGCTTTGCTGAATCTTGATTTTAAAGTTATTCTTGCTTAGACAGCTGCAAAGGAGCTAAATTCCTTAGACTTCTGACCTAAGGAGTCCTACAAGGACATCTGCTCATCATCTTCCTGTCTCTTCTGGAAATAAAAAGGAGATGCAGAAAAGAGTTATTTATAGCCGGGGCAACTTCATTGTTTCATGTTTTTGTTCCCCATGGACAGCAACTTAGATGTCTTCTCAGTTTGCAGTGACCAGCCACCAAGTCCAGCTCAGCCTCCACAGGAGGTGATGAGAAAGAGTCTCTAGCAGAGTCTTCTGTTGCTGCTATGGAGACAGTAGGGACTCCTGAAGCTCATTGGTGAAGGTTTTGATGTATACCTGCACTTCTGGAGTGTGAAGGGGAAGAATGGAGTCAAGCAGAGTTCCTTTAATAGCTGCAGAGAAGGCAGTTGGGTTCAAAACTCTCAAATGGGAGAACATCTTCTGCAGCTCAAAGACAAGGGCTAACAGAAGATGTTCCTCACTGAGATCAACCCAGCAGCAGAAATCTGCATTATAGAGAAACCTTTCACTGAGAATCTGGCTTTTCTTTGGAAATGGAGAGTCCTTGGCAAGGGGCTGTATAATAATCAGATAAGTGGACTTGGGACAAGCACCAAGACAATTACAAACAGTTAACAGAAGGTGTCATATCCTCATCTGCTGATCTGCCACTTTTCTCTCTGGTTTCTCACCATTTTTCTGATTTTTTCTGGTTTCTCACCAGCTTTTGTAGTTGGGGTGTTTTCTTTTATGGGTTCAAGTATTATCCTGGGTGGCACCAGTAAGATGAGAAGACCTGAGAGCAATGAGGTTCTGCAACAACCTGCCTGCAGAGATCATTAGCCCAAAAGGGGTAATTACCTTCAAAGATGGACTGCAATCAGCACACAACAGTTTCTGTGCTGTGGTTTCTTGAAGTAGCCAAGTGATCAGGATGAACCTCAGCACCCTACATCCTGGCAAGCTCCAGGACCACCAGCGTGGCACCTCATCCATCCTCAGCAACACCTCAGGGAGGTGGCAGATGCAGGGGTGGGTTGTGTCTGGAACGACCAATCACCCACTGACTTTGCTGGCAGCAGAAACAAGCTGTTAAACCCTGTCTGAAAGAACCGTCTCCATTTTGGAGATGAGCTGCAGACAGTGGGGAATTTGCCATCGTTTCATATCTCCTTATCAAACCAGGAGACATTTCTGGAAGAGGAGGTGGAAGGTAGACACTGGACTTCATTTATGGAAGGCAATAGAGAGAACCCACCTGGTTTATTACAAACTTGATCTGTTGGGCTCTTGTGCCTGCAAACGTTTGAGTTCACAGTGTTTAAGCTCAACTGAAGGAAGTAGATGTTATTAATGCTCATGTCTTTCACTAAAAGGGCTTGGTGGTGACCAGCCAGTGGCACTCTGTGGGTGCAGGAGTGATGCCATCCTTTGCCCTCTTCTTGTTCAGTTTGAGAAGATCCAAGAAGCTGCTTCTTCTGCTGTGCAGCACTCCAGCCCTTTCTCCATGGATAGAGAGGGAGTGCACTGAGAGCACTCTGGGGAAGAGTGGCTGGAAACTGCTCTGCAGAAAAGGATCTGGGGGGGCTGGTCAACAGCAGCTGAAGTTGAGCTAGCATGTGCCAAGAAGGCCACCAGCAGCCTGGCTTCTGTCAGCACCCGTGTGGCCAGCAGGACTAGGGCAAGGATTGTCCCCCTGGCACTTCTGGTCACTTCTGTGGGTAGGTCATTTCTTGAACCCTGGGTTCAGTTTTGGGCTTCTCACTCCAAGAAGGACATTGAAGTGCCGGAGCATGTCCAAAAAAGACCAGCGAAGCTAGGAAGGGTATAGAGCACAAATCTTGTGAGGAGCTGAGGGACCTGAGGTTGTTTAGGCTGGAGAAAAGGAGAAAAGAGGAGGCCTTATTGTTCTTGACAGCCCTCTGAAAGGAGGTTGAAGGTTGGTGGGGATCAGTCTTTTCTCCCAAGGAACAAGAGGAAACAGTCTCAGGTTGCCCCAGGGGAGGTTGAGGTTGGACCTGAGGAACAATTTCTCGCCCTTGAGGGTTGCCCAGGGCTGTGCCAGGCTGCCCAGGGCAGTGGTGGAGTCCCCATCCCTGGAGGGCTTTCCAAGCTGTGGAGATGTGGTGCTGAGGGACACGGGGCAGTGGGGTAGAGGTTGGACGTGATGATCTTGAAGGTCGTTTCCAACCAAAACACTTCTCTGATTCTATGACAGACTCTTAGCCCTTCACATCCCTACCTGACCAAGGCACTCAGCTCAATCTGTTGTGCCTCTGCCAAGACTTTCCAGAGCAGGAGATAACTGCACTCCTGTCACCTGCCTTAGTGACATTGTCCAACGCTCTGCCCAGGCAACTTCACCATCTGCAACACTTGTGCAGGGACCATTAGTCCAAAAGAGAGCTAATGTTGAAAATGTCATGAAAACTGACATCTCCAACCCCATTTCTTAAAACAGACCCCTAGGTCCTGACAGACTTTACAGGAAAACCCTTACTCAAGAGCATGAGTGAGTCTAGCAGCTGACCTTCAGTAAACTTTCTTCTCCCTCCCACCATGGTGCAGGATCATCTTTGCTCCTCACACACCCAGAGGGTCTGGCCCCAGGTAGCCTGGTTGTGAGCATCTCATTACCTGAAGTGCATCCTGGGTTTGGGCTGGGCTCTGGTGTTTTGCCTTCTCCTGATATCCGTCATATTAGCAAGGGTTGGCTGATCTGCTCTGATTTCACCAAGTCTGGTTCCTGTGATGCCCCACAGGGATTCTCAGTGGGCTCATCTTTATTCAGCCTCCCCAAGCTTCCTTTGACTGAGATGATCTGAAGATATGGATAAGAGATCAATTTTTATGCAGATGACATGCAGATTTATGTGAAGTTTATTCCTAATTATTCTTTCTCTTCTTCTGTTTTATCAGTTTGTCTTGAGGACACGGAGGCGTAGATGTCATTTTTTTTTCCCTAGTCTATATTTAATACTCCTAAAACTTGAATCCTAATTATTTGTTCCAGGCATTGGCTTAAATATGCTGCTGCTTTCTCAAAGCCTGATGAACAGGAGAAGAGTTTTCATGGTTGGTCAGAGCAGTGCACAGTTCATCCCTTCTCAGAACAGCACTTGAGATGGTCACAGATCACATTGGTATTGATTCCCATCATTGCAAATCCACCAGCTGTAGACCTGAAAATTCAGGTTTATTCAGCCCTTGCTTGAGGTATTTTACTTTTTCAGCAGGGAAATGGCCAGTTAATAAAAATGTGGATGTGTATTTTTCCATTCCTTTTGAGAAAACAAAACAAAACCCAACCAAAACCAACTTAGATGCTTAACCAGGGCTTGAATAGTTTAGTCCAAATAGTTTTCAGGCCACCTGCATTTATGGGTATTTCAGCCCTTCTCAGTAACAAATCACCCTCAGAGCAAAATCTGACTTACAGTTCCTTTCAACAGCAGCAAAACTCCTACAACAATATCCAGTTTTCATCTCAGTGCACAAATCACTCTTCTAACCTGGCGCAACAACTCTTATGCCTCATTCAAAAAAAGAGGGAGCTGAGCAATACCTCAACGTTTCTGACACGTGTTGTTCTTAAGGGTTTCTCTTTTCTAGCAGCTGATGATGAAAAATGGATGAATGTTTCTGCTAAAGGATTTACTTTGCAATTCCAGATGCTGAAGTAACCCGTAACCTGAAATATAGAGTCTGCTCAGTCGTGGTACAGAGCAGTCCTAAGTCACTCCCATTATTTTTTCCTTTGTGGCAATCCATGGAAGAGGTGTCCCATGGGTCATTTTGGCACATCACTAGCCAGTAAAAGAAGGAAATTTTGCTCACTGGCCCTCCTCAAAATAGCAACATAGAATCATAGAATCTTTTAGGTTGGAAGAGACCTTTAAGATCATCAAGTCCAACCATCAAGCCAACACTACTAAGTCCTCTGTTAAAACAGAATCAGAATCTGTCAGGGTTGGAAGGGACCACAAAGATCCCCCAGTTCCAACCCCTCTGCCATGAGCAGGGACACCTCCCACTAGATCAGGCTGCCCAGAGCCTCATCCAGCCTGGCCTTAAAGACCCCCAGGGATGGGGCCTCAACCATCTCGCTGGACAACCCATTCCAGGGTCTCACCACTCTCATGGTGAAGAACTTCTTCCTCACATCCAGCCTGAATCTGCCCACTTCCAGCTTTGCCCCATCCCCCCCAGTCCTGTCACTACCCAACATCCTAAGAAGTCCCTCCCCAGCTTTCTTGTAGGCCCCCTTAAGACACTGGAAGGCCACAAATAAGGTCACCTCCTGTAGAACCTTTGAAAATATTCATAAATTAACCAGCTGCCACAGGTATTAAAAGCAGCTCACGATCTGGCTTCGAGAACATGACTCACTTCACCAGGGAAATCTATTATTAAAGTGGGGGTTGTTTGCTTTAGGAAGAACAATCTAAGAATTATAGAGCAGTCATTCAAACATCTCCTTTGCATTTATTAAAACCTGTAAGCCTTAGATTCATCCCCTTTTCATTTTGCTGTCCAGTGACTGTGACACTTTAGAAGGGAGAGAGGGGAGTAAATAACATGTTGTGTGTGAGAAGGGTTTTGCTGTGAATATATGAAAAAAAAAGATGTATAAAATGAATGTCAGGGCAAGTAGTCGTTCATCTGCAACGTTCAAGGCCTGCAGTTAATTTCTCCAAAAGAGCTGCTACACCACTTCTGACTGAATTAGTCAAGTAGCAAATGAATGGGAGAAATAATATCATTAAACATGATTTCTTCCTCATGACTAACGGGTTCTTCTAAGCCAGGGAAGATTGGGCAGATGGATGGAGATTCACAAAGCTGCATTAGTCATTTGCTCCTTTCAATCTCTGTATATCCCCAGATCATTGAGAATAAATATGCAAGGAGAAAACCTTCAGGTAGAGTAAATCAGTGTCTTTCCCTGGGCTTAATGGAGCTCTGCTGATTTACTAGCAGAGGACATTTCTGAGACACTGTTTCCTGTAGGAAGATATTTATAGAACATCTGAGAAATCAAATGCCAGCAGTGTGAAATGTAATTGAATTTCAGAGCATTAGGAGGAATGGAAAGGGCACCAAGTTTAGCCAGACACACCTTGGTGGTTTTCCCCTCCATGTTCATGTCCTGATAAAAATCTGAAGACAAGCTGAAAATGAATGAAGAATGTTGCAGGATGGCTCAGAACTGCATTGAGGTTGTTTTTTTTTTAAGATGAGAAAATACAAATTGTGATTTTTCCCACAGGGTCATTTATTCAGCTGGAGGTCAGGCAGGACCAGCTCTGGACAACTGACTCCATTGAAATGATGCTGGGTGGCAATTTGGTCCTTCTGCTCATCTGGAGAAGTGTTTCACTCATTCAAGAGTTTCATTAAAATCAGCATCACTAAGCACGAGGTTGGATGTTTTTCATTTGAAGCTGAGTTATTAGATGCTGGGGTTTCCCAGGGAGAAAAAAAAAAATGGGTGTAGCATTTTTCCAGCAGATATTACAGGTTTTCTTCAAACAGAAATATTTAATGGGAGCCAAGTTCAGTGATTTCCTCTGGTGAAAAGGGATCAAAACACTTCAGATAAAAAGTTTTCATTTGTATTGACTCCTTTTATCTTATGATTTTTGACATTTCTTAATGGTTGCAGTTAATTTTGGCAATTTCTTTTCCTATTGCATCTGATGTGTTGTGTTGGGCAAAGCTATCCAGAAGTTACACAGTTTTCACTTTCTTACTGGTGGATATTATATTGAGAATAATTTTTCCCAGCACTTGGATTTGTTTGTCAGACTAGATTTGGACATTTCCACTTTTCCTTCTGCTCTTTGAAAGTTAAATATTGGAAACATTAAAAATCTTGTTGGGTAGTTTGCTGGTTGATCCTTATTCCTAACAGGAATGGGTGAAAACTTCTTTGTAATGCAAATGCTATTGGGGGTTGTTTATCCAAGGAGCTCACTTTCCAATCATTGACTGGGAAAGCAAATTCTAAATTAATAAGTAGCAATTCCCCCCAAACCCCAGCTTGAAAATTTACATTTATCAAGTCAAAGAACAGAATCATGCTGCATGAGCTTAATTCTGTGCCCAACGACAGCTTGCAGTTGGAATATCAAAAACTATTTGCACAAATCACACTGACCAAGACCTAATTTACAGGATTTTTGGTGAACAGGGCTGGGTGTTGTACAAATTATCTGTTTCCTGGTTTTGACATGATTCCTATCATCACTGTAGTGTTCTTCACCATTTGAACCTTCACTTCACATTTCCTATTTCTCCAGTGTTTCACTTATCTTTAGCTGATCTATTCACGAATGGGAAATGATCATAAGACAGTATCCTATCACCCCCATCATAACTTCATTTTGTTAAAGTACTTCTGCAGGAAGTTTATAATTTATTTAAAACCTTTATCTATTCTTTAATCATCTCTTCATTGTAATTGATCCTCTGGAGCTCAAAGTAATTCTTCCAAGAGCCTGTTTGAATAAGATTGCTTCAGAACAATGAAAGGCATAAAGGAGCCTATTAAAATTCCCTTTGGCCTTTTTTTCCATTATATAAAGTTTCAGGGTGGGCTTGTCCATTAGGAGAACAATGTTGAGTTGTACAGCTCAGAGCAGGGAGTTGTGCAAGACTGACTGTTCACAAGGGTTTGGAGGGACAGGATGAGGAGGAATGGCTTTAAGCTAGAAAAGGGCAGATTCAGGTTAGATGTTAGGAGAAAGTTCTTCAATATGAGGGTGATAGATCCCCGGAATAGGTTGCCCAGACAAGTGGTGGAGGCTCCATCCCTGGATACATTCAAGATCAGGCTAGATGGAGCTTTGAGTAGATTGATCTAGTTGGAGATGTCCCTGCTTATGGCAGGGGTTGGACTAGATGAGCTTTGGAGGTCCCTTCCAGCCCAGACATTCTATGATTCTACAAGATGCAAAGGTTAGGGACATCACTGCAACATGGTCAGGCAGGCGAGGGAACAAGGCAAGTGGCACAGATAACATCTCCAACAAGCAAGAGGACAAAGAGACATGAGGAGATGAGGTCTGGAAGCTCACACTGAGCAGGAACTGAGGCCAGAAAGAGTCCTGGGAACCACAAAGGCTGAGATTGAGATCTTCTACGCTAAATGTCCCACCTGCTTGAGAACCTTGAACCAAAGTTCATGAGGAGCACAAGAGGAAGGTGGGCATGGGTTGTTGTGCCTTGCACCAGCCGCAGCCCTTGCAAAAATCTGCTCCCTGTAGGATCAAAACCCAAAAGTGTGCTGGTGAACTGCAAGGAGGAAAACCACAGTGAAAGGCTGTGATCCTGCCAGGCTTTGAGAGCGCTGGG
The DNA here is from genome assembly GCF_000691845.1 of Merops nubicus. Taxonomy (NCBI): domain Eukaryota; kingdom Metazoa; phylum Chordata; class Aves; order Coraciiformes; family Meropidae; genus Merops; species Merops nubicus. The sequence continues at coordinate 30,213 of NW_008608899.1, read as the reverse complement.
TTCATTAGCTGTCAGAGATTCAAAGACAAATTTCCCTGAAAAGAAGCACCCAGACTTCAGATCATTACCTGGATCTTCTCAGACAACTTGAAAACCTCAGCTGAATAGCTCAAATAAATTACCTTCCTTAGAAGACCCTTGCCACTTGTAGTTCAGGCAAGCTGTGTGAAAAATAGCATCTATTTATCATGCTGTTACCAGTCTCAAAATTAGGTCTTCAAATATTAAACCAAAACTTTCAAAAACCATCAGAGAGCTGATTTATCTTCAGATTTATTTTTTTTCTTAACGGACCACAAGTTGTTATTTGACTCTCAGTGCAGAAATTTAATTTAGTTCAGCTATCCAAGCTTCTTCTCTGGAAAAGCTTTTCTTGAAACTTGATTTTATTTAAAATCAAAGCTGAGTTTCACTTTCTGTCTCTTGGTTTAAGCAGCATCAGCTTCCGGAGAAAGAGATTCCACGAGCAGTCTGGAACAATTGAGGCAGATTTGGCAATATTTTAATCCCTTCCCCAACTTCTGTGACAGTCCCTGGATTTCTCTGTGTTTTTATATTTTTCATTCCTGTCTTTGGGGGAATCTGGAAATGCTTGAAAAAGAGAGATCTGCATTTAATTACCTTTTGCCTTCATTTGAATATGAAAAAAAAAAAAAAAGAAAAGGAAAGCTGGGTGCAGATTCAGTTCTCATAAAGTGCTACACCAGTAAAAGGAGTTTTCCCAACTTTATTCACACCCTCTGCTGTATCCTTGTGACAAATAATTAGTAGCACTATAGTAGAGCCAAATTCTCTCGACCTTGAAACAGCAAAACCCTGAGTAGAGGCAGAGAGGCAACAGAAACCTCAACTTCTCTTTAGCAAAACTCTTCAGTGAGCAGGTTTGGGCAGGGAACAACAATATTGGCTCACCCCTGGGCAAAACTCAGCCAGTCTGGCAAAGATGCTGAGTCTGGAGGAGTGGCCCTGGTACAGAAATGGGCTCTGGTGGCTTCTGGAGCTGGTGCACAACCTGAGGTTCCCCACGGGACTCGTAGACTGGGCTTCATCACTGGTTTTCAAATAAGCCCCAGTAAAGGAGGAGGGAAATGAGGCAAGGAGGGCCTTAGATCTGGAAAGCTGAAGGCTCCTCTTTTTCCAGACCACAAATCCTCTTATTTCTTAGGTTATCACTAATAGGAGGTGACATGAGCTCCCATCATCAGGTGCTTTGTGTCGTGACTCAGTTAATAATGCCCATCTAATTGGCCAGGATATGTTATGTGAGACAACAGGAAGGGACCCTGCTCACCACCAAAACCTCACCTCTCTGAAAGACATCTTATAACTCACACAGGCCACCAGGATCTCTTCTCTAACCTGCTCTAATCTGGAGCCAGATGCTCAGACACACACACAGCCTAACTGGCAACAAACCATGTGTTGTGCAGGGCTCAGATCTTGGCTACTGAACCCTTCCAGAGAGGCTTCCTCCCACAAGCATCCTTCAAACCATCCCAATCTTGGAACCAGCATGATTCTAAAAATCACTTTTTTTTTAACTCCCCAGCTGTGCTGGGAAAATGTTTCTTCTTGCATGAAGTGTTCCACCATGAAAAGCTTTTTCCTCTGCATCCTGTACCAAAGCTGCCCTGGGAAATGCCACATGACCAAGGCAGCCTCAAGAAGGTAAATGGGAAGGTTTTGGAAGATCAGATCTCCATTTACCTCCTAAATGTGTATGCAGCCACTGTTAGACTCATCAGAAGCCACAACAAGGCTTTTACTTCTTCACTCTCCATTGAACGCCAAGGAAGGGTCTACACCATCATCTAATTCCT
>NW_008608899.1:23665-28287 GCF_000691845.1 Merops nubicus | reverse complement strand
GGGAAAGAGCTTTTCCTCAGTCTTTTGGAGATACTGAGAAGGTAAAGTTGGAAGATGGAGCTTCAGTGTTACTATCAATCACTCTTCTCACTTTTTATCTGCTATGTGAAACAAAGTCATACCAGGTCAGGAGAAGGGCACAAGTCTGGCATGACAGAGGATGGTGAGCCTTGGTTGAATCCAGGAAACAAATCTTGGCTAGTACGCCTCCAGCTTTCATGGCCATTCCAAGAGTGCAGCCCAGTGGTGTGGTGGCTCTCCACTTGGCAGCACGGCCTGGAGGGGTCGTGATCATCTACAGGACACCTGTGTGCAGGCAGGATGCAACCCAGTGCTGCAGACAGTGGGACAGCCACAAGGCACTGAAGGCAAATGCAGGAGGTAAAGGCAAACGTCCTGGGAGCAAGCAAAGGGCAGCCAATTATATGACCCTCAGAAAGTGGCCCCATGTTGGTGGCCATGGACAAGCCCAGGAGCTACAGAGCCTGTTGCAACAGGACAAGGGGGGATGGTTTTAAACTAAAAGAGGGGAAATTTAGACTAGAGAGAAGGAAGAAATTTTGGATGCTGAGGGTGGTGAGCCCCTGGCCCAGGCTGCCCAGAGAGGTGGTCGCTGCCCCATCCCTGGAACCATTCCAGGTGAGGTTGGCCGGGGCTCTGAGCAACCTGCTCTAGCTGCAGATGTCCCTGCTCAGGGCAGGGGGTTGGACTGGATGACCTTCAGAGGTCCCTTCCCACCCAAACCATTCCATGATTCTAAGTTGTCTTCTTCTTCCCAAAGTGGAGACCTGCAGGTGGAACTGCCAACAAACACCACGACCTCTCTTAAAATCCCTGGGCAACCCAAACCAGTCAGAAATGTTGTGCTGGCTCTGACAAGCTGCAGCTGTAAACTCTCTGCTAGCTGCTGCACCACCACTGGTTTGAAAAAAACAAACCCTAAATCAGCCGCTGGGTTTCTCATCAAATTTTTAAAACCAAACACCCAGTTGAGGGCCTGGGAGAAGAGGCAGAAGGAGGGAGAGCTGCATTAGCTGCACACAGGAGGGTGTCAGTGAAAAGAGCACTTCTGGAAAGCATGGAACATTAGGCTGGACTTTTTGTCTTTGTGTGAAAGCTTCTAACGACAGTTTTGATGCTAAAAGGAGAGGAGAAACTCTTGCCAGATTGGGGTGTCGGTTATTACAGGTATCACCGTGGTGCTTTCAGGCTCATGGAACACCTCGAGCAGATTGCCCCTTCTGCAGCCTGCTCCCCTGTTCTTGTCATTATCTGGAGGTGATTCTGCAGTTGACTTTTATTTACATAGGAGGATTGCAGGAATTAAAGGCCTTGGGAGCTTCTGGAACACCCATGACATGACCCTTCATCGACAAGTATCAGGTAGATGGAACGCAGAGTTCCAAGAGTTTTTGAGCTGTTTCAGAGACAGGCAGCTATGAGCGGAATATGGAAACATGTAAGTATTTTGGTTGGAAAAGACCTTAAGATCATCAAGTCCAACCATTCCCTCAGCACTGCCAGGTCCCCACTGCCCCGTGTCCCTCACACCACATCTCCAGAGCTTGGAAACCCCTCCAGGGACGGGGACTCCACCACTGCCATGGGCAACATGGTTCAGGACTTGACTTCCCTTCTCCTTTCAGGGTAGAAATTTTAGTGAGTTGTCAAAAGCCAGAAGGTCTCCCCTGAGCCTCCTTTGCTCCAGGCTCAGCACCCCCAGCTCCCTCAGCTGCTCCTCACCACACTTGGGCTCTAGGCCCTTCCCCGGCTTTGTTGCCCTTCTCTGGCCACGCTCCAGCCCCTCAAGGTCCTTCTCGGAGTGAGGGGCCCAAAACTGAGCCCAGGATTCAAGGTGTCCCCTCAGTGCTGTGTCCAAGGGGACAATCCCTGCCCTACTCCTCCTGGCCATGCAATTGCTGATTAAATCCAGAATGCTGGTGGCCTTCTTAGCCAGCAAATATGGGAGCAATTTCTCTATATTCAGAAGAGTTTAACTGAGGAGCAAAAATGTGAGGCAAAGTCTTTGTTTTTCAAAACCTGCTTCCTGCATAATGCTTACCCATGCCCAGCAGAAGATACCACTCAGGGACCTCTGTGCAACAGACACAGAGCTCCATAGAGAAGCTGAGTCTTTAGGCAAGCACAGAAACCAGAACCCAAAAATCTGCAAAGAAGGCTTGGGTTTCGTGCTTGAGTGCACCAAAGAGCATTAAGGGCTTATAATGGGCTTTGAGCCTTTGCTCCAACCAGTTCTGGTCCCCTTAGTCATCCATTCATCCATCCATCCATCATCTGAGTTTTCATCCAGGCAACCTCAGGGAGGAAACCTTAGGCCTTTAAAAACATCTCCATTTGCTGTACTCTGTAAAAATTCCCTTGAGGGAAGCGAATATGAAAGAACAGATACTTGTGCAGCAATTTTAATCAGGAAAAACTGAGGAAAAGGGCTGATTACAAAGTTATTTAGACGACAACACTTCTGACTACAGCTTTGTAATCAATTGGCAGCTACCATTGAGCCATGGAAGAACCAGATGACCATACATCTGCCTTGCCATGCATGTGTATAAGGAATGCACAGCTAACAGTTATTTACCTTTATTAGCTATGTTCTCCATAATTAACTCAGCTACTGTGCACTCTGTGCAGTCATCAGGGCCTGGGCCACCTCAAATTGTATTTGTATTGAAGTTCTCTAATCTTCCAACATGCTCTTTGGAAGAAAACGAGGAGTAGTCAAAAGAAAAAGCCCACGTAGCATGATCTCAGAATAAATGGACACGTCCAAGAAGTTCACTTTCTGCAAACAACAGTTTATTGGAGTCAAAACGGTGGCTGCGGTGGGAAGAAAGGGTTTAATGTGCCATGCTCAGACCTCACACAGCCCCAGAATGAAGCCACCCTGCTGGTGGATGTTGCAGGTAGACAAAGAAGTCAAAAAAACATCAGCATGCAGGGTCTCGGAGATTTGTTGGGTTACACGAGTAGACCAGAAAGGTGAGGGATGAATACCGATTTCCTCAGATCTAAGAAAAGCAGTAGGAGGGTTTTGTCCTGTGACTGAACCTACCACTGGGGGAAAAATTATTCTTTTCAGCTGATCTGACCCAGTTGTGGGATCCCTTTGCTGACACCGTGTTGCTAACACTGGCTTCGTGTTTACTGAAGCGATTGGTTAACGTGTTAAACACCTCCTACAAAGAGACAGGTTGTGGCTGTTCTGCAGCACAGGAAAGAACAAAACTCTTCATACCAGAATCACAAAACCATAGTTATTTTGGTTGAAAAAGGCCTTTAAGCTCATCAAGTCCAACCATCCCCCAGCACTGCCAGGTCCCCACTGCCCCATGTCCCTCACACCACATCTCCATGGCTTGGAAACCTCTCCACAGCCGTGGGCAACCCTCAAGGGGAAGAAATTGTTCCTCAGGGCCAACCTCAACCTCCACTGGGGCAACTTGAGGCCATTTGTTCTTGTCTTATTGCCTACTCCTTGGGAGCAGAGCCTGACCCCCACCTGGCTCCAGCCTCCTGTCAGGGAGTTGTCAAGAGCCAGAAGGTCTCCCCTGAGCCTCCTTTTCTCCAGGCTCAACAATCCCAGGTCCCAGGTCCCTCAGCCCATCCTCACAAGATTTTTTCTTTAGACCCTTCCCCATCTTCACTGCCCTTTTGTGGCCACACTCGAGAACCTCAATGTCCTTCTTGGAGTGAGTGGCCCAGAACTGACCCCAGGATTCAAGGTGTAGCCTCACCAACAGTGGGTACAGAGGCATAATCACTTCCCTCCCCCTGCTGGCCACACTAGTGCTGGTCCAAGCCCAGATGCTGTTGGCTGCCTTGGCCACACGGCTGGATCATACTCAGGCTGTGGCTCAAAACCCCCAGGTCCCTTTCTGCTGAGGAGCTTTCCAGCCACCCATCCCCAAGTTTGTAGCATAGAGCTTTGTAGGTGACCAGAGCTTCTGCTGACCACTTGCCCAATATAGAATGACATTATCATTAACAGGCCAGCAGCCAAATTCCTCCCTCCACTCCCACATTCCACCCCAGAGACCCAAAGCCCTAGACAGCTAGAGGAGGAACAAGTCACCGCACTCACCCACCACACGAGACAAGGAGAAGGGAGCAGTCAGGGGAGGAGCCAATCCAGGGGAGATGGGAGCAAACCTGAACCCAGTATTTGAGGGGCAGTCTCCCCAGTGCCAAGTCCAAGGGGACGATCCTGCCCTGCTCCTTCTGGCCACACTAGTGCTGGTCCAAGCCCAGATGCTGTTGGCTGCCTTGGCCACACGGCTGGATCATACTCAGGCTGTGGCTCAAAACCCCCAGGTCCCTTTCTGCTGAGGAGCTTTCCAGCCACCCATCCCCAAGTTTGTAGCATAGAGCTTTGTAGGTGACCAGAGCTTCTGCTGACCACTTGCCCAATATAGAATGACATTATCATTAACAGGCCAGCAGCCAAATTCCTCCCTCCACTCCCACATTCCACCCCAGAGACCCAAAGCCCTAGACAGCTAGAGGAGGAACAAGTCACCGCACTCACCCACCACACGAGACAAGGAGAAGGGAGCAGCCAGGGGAGGAGCCAATCCAGGGGAGCTGGGAGCAGCCAGGCCAGG
>NW_008608899.1:0-23627 GCF_000691845.1 Merops nubicus | reverse complement strand
GAGCCCAGGGATAGAGCAGGGACTCAGAGACAGCTTCATGTGCTGGTCCTGCCATCCTGGGAACTCCACTGGCCATGAAGAGTCAGGGAACCCTTCCCATAGCCAGAACCTTCACACAACACAACCACCGAATCCCCCTGCAAGCAGAGCCAGCTCTTATAGAGGTGGCTTCTTGCCCCACCTCCAAGTGAATGTGGAAAGTGGGGACACCTGGTGGTGATCTCCTCATCAGTCCCCACCCAAGGCTGGCCAGACCCTGGGTGAACACCAATCAGGAGGGGCTTTCTTTGTTAAACCTCAGAACTCCACCAGCCAAGAACTGCTCACTAGAAAGACAAGTGCTGAAATCAGCAGGGCTTCCCATCCGATGCACAAGAAGGACTAAGACCTGTTGGTTCAGAGGATCTCCTAAGGGTTGCTTACTCTAGGTATACACAGGCTGAACCTCTATGAAGGCACATGCGTTAAGCAGAGGACATTTCCACGGAGTCACTCAAGTCTCCCATGAATTTGTATGCAGAGATGGAACTTCAGTGAACACAACAACATCTGTTCCTTCAGCTCACGTCTTTATTGACATTCAAGCAGAAGGCACAACTCGTTTCCAAGTTGCTTGCTTTGAAAAGCATCTTCTCTGCCGCTGCTGCTGCTGGAATGGCCACACATTACTAGCCCAGCAGCCAGATTTTGAGATGTGCCAGCACAGGGTGAAGCTCATCTAGCAGTTCTTAATAGTTCATTGTTCCATGGGCAAAGGTTTCAGCAGCCAAACCTTCCTGAACGAGCAGCCCAGGAGAACCAAACCCTCTGTGTGGAGAGCTGGGAGGGGAATTGTACCAAGGGGAAGGTCATCTCATCACAAGAGCTTGAGGAACATCTATGCTGGAAGGGTCTCCTGGCTCTCCATGGCAGTGACAGCCACACTTGCTTTAGCCTGTGACTGGGATCAGCAGCCATCTGACACCCCCTTCCTGCTGCTGATAACGTTCTTTGCCCTCAGGATGGATTTAATCGATGAGAATGATGTGGGGAGATGCTACTTCCATGTGGAAGTTGTTTTAATTAATGTTCACATTCTTCTCTGATGCCTCAGGGGCTGGTATCATGTTGTTTAGGAAGAGAAATTGAAAGGATGTATTGAAACTCTTCTTGGCACTGTTAGATGGAGATAAGGAGAGGCTGTGGAGAAGAACCAGGTGGACAGAGAGGCAAACCCAGACCTTCCCCCCCAGCCCTGGTGCTCTCACTGATGTGAAATGACTTCAGTGTGGAAGTGATTTCTGGAACCTGAGTATCCCACTTCTTTTCTGGTTTCTTCTGTCTGGTTCTAGGAACCATAGATGTGCCTGAGACACCTTGCTGGGTTGGGACAAGATCTGAGTCTCCATATATCTTAACCTCTCATCCTACAGACCTGATTTTGGCACCTGCCACCACCCGCCCAGGGCACCAGCACCACGACTTGATCACTCTGCCCAAAGCCAAGCAAGAATTTGTCTTTCCAATAAGGTTTTTATTGGAAAGAAACTTGATTTCCCTATCCAAATGTGTGTCTCTGCTCAACACTGGAAGCATTAGTAGGTTAAAGAGAAAAAAAATGGCCTGTGTGATGGTTTGACTACCTTAATTATACCTCCTAGAGATGGGAGCCTTTGAGACAATCCACTGTTTGTAGAAGAGAAAAGCATCTTAGAGAGAAAATGTCCTTCCACAAAAGACTAGTCCCCTTTCTCCTGTTAATTAAAATCATTCAGCTGATGATGTTTATTGGGCGTTGCCTTCAAGAGCTTTACCAATGCCATGAACACTCCAAAAGATGAGGTTAAGTGCTAGTTTAGCAAGTATCTGTGGGTCTTATTTACAAGAAAAGAGAATATTGATAAAGATATAACATCCACGATTAGAATTAAGGAACAAAAAGAGATGAAGCTGCATATGCAGATTCAGCCTCCAAATGGAGCTCTTTCTGATGCTGTCTTTAATTTCACAACTCTATAAAATTTTAGTCTCAGGTCTTCTGCCTCATCCCTTGCACACAGAATAGAGGCCATTCCCTTAATAAGAGACAAATCAATATTTTGCTTTTTAGCATGGTTCAGTCTGCCATCTAAGTCCTTATCTATTGAGCTCTCTTCAAATTCTGCTCCAAAATCAGACGTATTATAGATGCTTTTAAATTTCTAGGAGAAGGAGGGGTAGTTTTGCAGGCTGCATGGAGCACTCAGGGTTGAAAGCCACCATTAATTGTGGGCATCAGTTTGGAAATGCCAATTACAGCACTTTTAGCCCACTTTGCATGATTAACACCTTCTGGATCTGGGACTCCATAGACAGATGTCGCTGCCCAGGACTTGGGCAAAGCCTGACACCAAGGTGTCAAGGTTTGGGGTCAGGGATGTCCACTAGACCTACAAGAGACATCCTCTGTTAACCTCTCCTCATTCCCAAAGGGAACAGAAAGGGAATAAGGAAGAGAGACTTATGGGTTGGAAAACTAAAACAGCTTTAATGAAAATAATAACAATAAAATGGAATAGACACAAAGCCAATATGGAATCCAAGTCCTGATGGGAGTGATGTCAGTGTCACCACTGGTGCTGTGGGGCAACACTGGGGAAGGCCCAGACTGGACTCAGCACCAGATGGGAACAGGATTCAGGAGCTGGGTTCTGGAACTGGGTTTAGGAACACACCAACTGGGATCCAAGGCAGAAGGGACAGAGAACTTGAACATCAGCTATTAAAGAAGAGCCTTGACCCTCATGATCCCTCAGCTCCATCCCGAACTAATGTAGCCTGATGGGAAAACCACATCAGAACGTAGTTTTCTGATATAAAAACTGATGTTTTCTGATGTAGCCCTACCTGGGCTGGAACCCCTCGCTGGCCAGTTTGGGGTCCCCTCTCCTGGCCGCTCCTCCCCACAGGTGCCACCTCTTCCTCCCTGCCCCCCAGCGTGGGGCACAAGGCTGAGCAGTGCCCTTGCTCTGCCCAGGAGCCAGCAGCAGCCAGAGCCTTTCTGCCCAGCCCAGCCCTTGAGGGAGCGTTTGCCCTGCTGGGAGCAGAGACTGGCTGGGGAGATCTGCCGGGACCTTCAGCCAGGGCAGGGGCTGGGCAGGGGCTGAGCTGGGCAGGGACAGCACGGGGCAGAATCTGTCCCCCTCTGGCTCACAGCAGGACACTCCATTACAGGGCAAGCACCCAGAGATTAGGGAGCATGAAGCTGGAAAGAGCTCATGGAAAATCTGCCCGGTGAGCCAAATCCCACGCAGCACACAGGGACGTGCCTTCCACACTGAAACACAAATCTGTGACCCACTGTGCTTGATGAACATCAGGCACCAGGGAAAGGCAGCCCCAAAATCTCTGCACATAAGGCAGAAAGCTGCCTAGAGCTAGTCCCAGGGAGCTGAGGGGTACCTGTGAATCTCTGCAACCTTCCTGATGCCCAAGAAAGAGTGACTGAGGAGGCATCTCCATCCCTTCCTAATCCTGAGCAGGAAGCCCAAACTCTGTCCTGAGGATGTTCTTGAAGGACACAAACAGCTTTCCCATCACATTTCAGACAAAGAAGGAAGAGGACTTCAGTGTAAGCAGCTTTGGTTGGCAGCTCCCCACCTTGATGACACCTTTCTCTTGCCTCTAGCTCTCCATTCAGTCCCACTTCCTTCCCTATGCACCTGCCAGGACAAAGTGCATGGGTACTGCTCCATGGCTTCAACACAGGAGCACCCCAGCTACCTGTAGAGAGCTGTGGCTCCTAAAGGAGGCACTGGGCTACAGCTATGGGCATAAGAGCTGTGCAGGACCTGCCCCACTCCCTTCCCATTGCCACCAGCTGCAGGCTCACTGCAGAATTCATGGTCAGCCAGATGTTCATTTTCAGCCAGAGATGCTCAGTGAGAGCTGGGAGCCAGAAGCCTTCCTGCAGTCAAAGACATGAGACATCTGTTCATGTGAAGCATTGGGTTTGATGATGACCTCAGGACAGGACTGCTGCAGATTGCTCCATTCATTAATTTTCCTCGTTTAGGGCAAGGCTGAGAATGCAGCAATTTGCCCAGTTTATGTCTTACTAAGATGACTGGCACAGAGTCATGTGGTAGAGTCAACTGGTGGAATTTCCCATCCCTGGAGGGATTTAAAAGCTTGGCCAACACCACAGGGCTGGGACAGTGCTTACCAGGCAAGATTGAGCATGTCACCAGTTGTTTTTGCTAACATAAGATAGCTGAACTGATCCAGTCCACAGAAACATGTCTCAGTGTACTGGTTCTAAACTAACAGCTCAAGACCAGTGAGAGATGTGGAGGATTTCTTCAGCAACCAAAAAGGCACATGGTGGCCTGAGTCTGTAAATCTGACATTGAGTGAAAAACCACAGCCTATGTTATCAGCCTGGGACTGCCAGGTCCCCACTGCCCCGTGTCCCTCAGCACCACATCCCCACGGCTTGGAAACCCTACCAGGGGTAGGGACTCCACCACTGCCCTGGGCACCATCTTCCAGGGCTTGAAGATTTTTTTCCTCATGTCCAACCTAAACCTCCCCCAGGGCAACTTGAGGCCGTTTCCTCTTGTCCTGTCACTTGTTCCTTGGGAGCAGAGCCCAACCCCCACCTGGCTCCAGGCTCCTGTCAGGAGCTGTGCAGAGCCAGAAGGTCTCCCCTGAGCCTCCTTTGCTCCAGGCTCAGCACCCCCAGCTCCCTCAGCTGCTCCTCACCACACTTGGGCTCTAGATCTTTCATCACGAGCTTCGTTGCCCTTCTCTGGCCACGCTCCAGCCCCTCAAGGTCCTTCTTGGAGGGAGTGGCCCAAAACTGAGCCCATGATTTGAGGTGTGACCTCCCCAGTACCAACTCCAGGGGGAGGATCCCTGCACCCTGCTCCTCCTGGCCATGCAATTGCTGATTCAATCCAGAATGCTGGTGGCCTTCTTGGCCACCTGGGCACACTTCTTGCAGCTATCCAGTGCTGAAGACTTCAGGTTTGAACCAGGTAGGGGGAAATTGGTTTGTTTTTACATTTCTGGAAGGTAATTATCCCTGCAGCCGACTTTGCCATTTATCTCCTTTATTCTTACAGTCTTTCATAGCTCAGGGACAAGGGTAAGTCTCTGCGTGACAGGAGGGATCATAAATCAGCCCTGCTGCTCCATCCATCAGAGCAGTGAATGGCAGCAGCGTGTGGCCCGCCTCTGCATGGGCTGCTGTGGGGAGAAAAACTCCCTTCCTCAACACAAAACACATCTTGGAGTTTATTAGCATCTCCTTACTCTTTCACCCTTCTTCTTGCATGAGCAGATGGGTGTCAGCTCAAGTCCCTTCCCTAGGGATTATGGAGGCACTACATGGAAAGCTGTGTCAAAGATCAGATGGAGATTGAAGCAGCCTTGTTGAAAGAACTCTCTTCTTGGGGGTTAATCCCTCTGACAAGTCAGAGAATCACAGAAAGTCTGCTCTTGAAAGTTGTTTGCAACAGCAGTCACCAGCAAAACCAGGTGATGAAGTGGCTTCGAAAACCTTTAATAATTGAAGGGGTTTTTTGCAGTTATTATTACCTCCAGTAGATTGCAAGACAGTGAACCATCAGTGGTTTGGGTGGGAAGGGACCTTTCAAGACCATCCAGTCCAACCCCCTGCCCTGAGCAGGGACATCTGCAGCTAGAGCAGGTTGCTCAGAGCCCCGGCCAACCTCACCTGGAAGGGTTCCAGGGCAACCTGGGCCAGAGGCTCACCACCCTCAGCACCCAAAATTTCTCCCTTCTCTTTAGTCTACATCTCCCTCTTTTAGTTTACAACCACTACCCCTTGTCCTGTCCCAACAGGCCCTGGTAAAACTTGCTTACACATCCCATGCTCCACACCTCATGCTCAGCATCCACAGCTGATCTGCCTCTTCCCTTGGATCTCTTCCCAAGGGCTTGATTCGAGGTCCAGGGCATGGAATGTGTATCACTGATTTTTATGGTTTTAATTTCAGACCTGTCTTACAATCATGGGCTCCTAACAGAAATCTGAAAGGCTGAAGAGTGTGAATGTCTCAGTTTTGAGAGGATCTATAGGGTTAGGTCTTCTCAAAACTCCTCAGGTCAGGATCACTTTACACCAGTTGACTTGTCCAGTCCTGACACTTCACTATGTCCAACTGTCACACGTTTCTTCACTCTGAGGGTGGTGAGAACCTGGCCCAGGTTGCCCAGGGAGGTTGTGGATGTTCCATCCCTGAAGGTGTTCAAGGTCAGGTTGGATGGGGCTTTGAGCAACCTGCTCTGGTGGGAGGTGTCCCTGCCCATGGCAGGGGGGTGGAACTGGATGATCTTTAAGGTCCTTTCCAACTCAACCCATTCTGTGATTCAGGGATTTTCCATCCAGTGCAGAAATATTGTATCATAAACTCATGAAATGGCTTCTTATGGATGTCAGATCACAAGAGAGCAAAGAGAGGCCTATAGCCTGATGATGAGAACGGCTGAGCATCTCTGTCAGAGCGAGCTGGTGCTCAGCACCAGGGAGAATCAGGCCACAGAATATCTTGGGCTTCTCATTCTGGGTTACTAGAAGTGGCAGCAAGGATTTCAGACGGTTGATTTGTCTCCAGAGACTTACCTCCTACACGAGACAGATTCCTCTCTTATATTATACACCCCAGTGTGTTATTAGCTTGCTTCACTGTGAAAAAAAAAAACACTTTACCATCACTTCTGACCCACTGCCTTCTGAAGTTTCTCTCAGGGAAAGAAAACAAGCATGCTAGGAAAGCGTTTTCTGAGCTGATTATACTGTTTCCCCATTAGTCCCACCCATCTCAGAACGTTCAAGCATCTAGAAAAGTTCAAATGACTTCTTGTTTTCTCTCTACACTCGAGCTGGCTAAATATAGGTCTTGTAGCCCTATCAGCAGAAGTGTCTGCGTTGGTTTGGGTGATGGCTGCAAACTTCATCCCACTGCACCTTTTGCCAGTGGCAGCCAAATCAGCGTTCACTTAATGCAGGCAAGACGAAGAACTTGAAGCATCCAGCCAAGGCTTTAATGAGAAAACAGCCAAAAAAAAAGCAACTGAAAAGATGAGCTTGAACAGACTGAATACTCTAGGGTTGAAGGAAGAATAAATGCCCATCAGTTTTACCCAGGGTAATGGCCTCGGGGATGCTGGCACAAAAGCCACTGATAATGAAGACGTTCCTAGTTGGATACACCTCAAAACAGTCATTTGTTCCCCTAATTAAATTTTCATAGAGGATTTTTACTTCGGTGGGTTTCTAAGGTTCTGCTGCATCGTGTTTTCCTCTCGAGTGAAATATTCATGGCTACACGGACCAAATTCCTCAGATGCTCTGCAGTCAGGATCTTTTACAACAGCAACTGCTGCCATGCCCGTGTTGAGGGTCTTGTTTATCTGCATGGAGAAGCACAAGAGTGAGAAGAGCCTGGGCTCGTTGCTGGCAGCTGATCAAAGCTGAGAACAAGCCACAAGGTGGGTTGATGGTTTTTTTTTCCCCCTCTGATTTGAGAGTTAGCAACACCAAGGTTGATTTAATAACCCTCCAGCCATGACAACCTGCAGCTTGTTTTCACCTTCAGAGCTGCTTTTGTGCTGGGTAATGGACAGGAGGGAGGTTGGCACAGCTGGTCCAGATGCTGTCACGTTGCCATGCCCAGTGCACGTCAGGAAGTCTCTTTAATTCTCCTCTTTGCTGCTGCCAGGTTTCTCTTTAATTTTCCAAGGAAGGAAACAGGGTTCTCCTGTCTGTAACTCCTCCCAGAAGAAGGAAAAAGAAACAGATTGGGACATTTTGAGAGCATTACAGAACGTTCACAGCCCAATGGGGACTCTGTTGTATGCTGCACCAGAGCTAAGATTATTATATTTTTACTCACTGGCATGTCTTTTTATATCTAATATTTACCCACCACGCCGTTACAGGGACCACTAGAAAGTGGCATTAAATGTGACCATAAAACTCCTGAATGCATTGGAACCACAAGGGGCTTTGTGATGATTTCCAGTTGTTTGCTGGAGTTCTGCTCAGCCTAAGGTAATGTCTCCAGCACCAGCACACATCCATCCTCTTCTCCTAGGAGGCTGCTCCACAGCTTAGTGCATCCCAACACAAAAGCTCCTCATGACTGTTCAGTCTGCAGCCCTACACTTTATCCCATCAGATGATGATTCTATCGTGCATCACATGCCCTTTTTTTTCCACTTTTTAAAACATCCCTTTGTATTTAGAGAAGAAATGACCAAGGAACATACAGTTGGCGCAGTAATTACCTTGCTGCTAACTTCTACAACCTTCCTCTGAGCATCCCATTTGTTCTAACACCAATGTCAGCCATCTGCCCCAGAAAAATTGTCCTGCCCATCCCCGCGAAGCTGATGGACTCAGAAACCTTCCTGGAATCACTTCATCATGTCCTCACTTTCTTATTTACAGGTGCCTACCAGTGAGGAGCGAGGAGTATTGACCCCTCTGATCCTGCTGTGTAAACAGGGATTTGGGGACTTCTCTCATTTTTGAAGCTGCTTTACCAGGGAGGATTGGTTGTTTATTTTTATAGCTGCTCAAACCCAGGCAGCTGGGAGACAGAGCTGCTCAAAAGACCAGCTCACATTAACACAGCTCATGAGCAATTCTAGCAGGACAGTCGTACTCAAATTAAGCGGTTGACGTGTTCCAACGTGAAATGTTCCTAAATGACTGGCTGAGATCACAAAAATCCATATCAAAATCCTCAGTGCTGGGCAAACGCAGGCAAAAACATTTGAATATGATGCACTGAAGCCTGGAGGAAAAAAGTGAGATGCATCTGGAGAGCTCCTCTTGTTAGGATTTATTTTGGACACAACGTGCTATATCAAAGGAGGGCTCCAAGGAGCCTCTTATGATGGTAAAATGGCCTTGAAGAGGGAGTTTGTTGCATGTAAAAGAGGAAAGTTATATGCCACATATATTGGAAACAGTTCTGTGCTCAGTTTGGATGGCGACAGAAAGAGTGGAATTGAAACAGCTCAGGAAAGAACCTGCTCTGCAAATGAAAGCCCAGAAAATGTTGTAGTTAATTCACAAGATAAATTCTAACTGACAGCTCCAGCCTTTTTTACCTCTTTTTCTTTCTCTCTTCCTATTCCTTCAAATTTTCTTTTGTCTGCTTCTCCCAAGCTGTTTTCTTACTAAAATCCTGGTGAGAACAACAAAACTTCACTCATGTCATGCTGCTTAAGGAACACACAAGCTGTCATCCTGTCACTGGCATCGTTCCTTGTCATCTGATGAAGCCATCACTGCCCCTTCTGCTGCCTTTTGATCTTCTCTCTCTGCTGCTTCCTCTGGTGATGCCACTATTTGATATACTCAACCCCCCCTTAGGGAATAGGATCCAGCTAGGAAACAATACAAAAGCCACCGTGTCTTGATTGGTGGCACTGGGGTTGATGAAGATGAAAGAAGAATAGCTCAGGTTCAAGGCCAGAAATGGTTAAAGAGAATAAATTGAAGGAATCAAGGGAAAGGAAGCCACTGATGAAAGAAAAGAGGCTGATGTCTCTGATTATAAACAGAGTGTGAGCAGAATCCCAGGTAGGCTGTGAGCAGACACACAGAATTACAAAGCTTGAGCTGAGATCACCAAATCATCTCTGTGGCTGTCCCACCCAGCAGAAACCATTGACTACCACCTTCTTCCAACCCTAATCATCCGTGCTTCAGTCAAGGGTATCTTCACTCTGAAGACATCTAGTCCCCAAGTGACCCCAAGGCCACATGGGAGGGGATGCAACCAGAATGGTGAGAAATCCTTTACTCTCCAGTGGCTTTTCACATGGCAGCAGTGTCAAGAGCACGGTGGTGGGAGAGAAACCTCATCCTGTGACTCTGTGATGGCACCCTAAAGCTCACTGCAATTAGGCAGATGATTCTTCTTCATACATCAGAGTCTTCTCCCCCTTTCATTAAGTCAACAAGGGAATAAAGTTGCCTATCAAGGTTCATAAAAAATCCACTGCTTAAAACCTTTTTTTTTTTAACAGAAGTGTTACAGCTTAATGTTCTTCCAAGCACAACATATCAATCACTGCAAGGAGAAACACAAAACAAGCAGTCAAAACTCCCATTAGTGCTTCTCCTCCCTCTTATCTGTGGCAAGGTGTTGCCACTTGGGACGTTATGGCATCTCCCTACCCTGGGGAAGGAGAAAACTCATCACCAAAGGGGTGAACCTGCTGGGTCACCAGAGGAAACACAGCATGGTGGGTGTTGGAAGGGACCTCTGGAGATCATCTTGTCTAACCTCCATATTAAGGCAGGTTTGGGATCTCTCCAGAGCAGGAGACTCCACAGCCTCTCTGGGCAGCTGCTCCAGGCTCTGACACCCTCACAGCAAAGTTTCTTCCTCCTGTTGAGATGGAACCTCCTGGGTTCCAGTTTGTGCCCATTGCCCCTTGCCCTGTCAATGGGCACCACTGAAAATCAGAGTCTGACCCCAGCCTCTTCACCCTTGGCCTTCAGATCTTGTTCAGCATTGATCAGATCCCTTTTCAGTCTTCTCTTCTCCAGCTGAACAGCCCCAGGGCTCTCACCCTGTCCTGGCCACAGAGATGCTCCAGTCCCCTCAGCATCTTCACAGCCCCCACTGGCCTCTCTCTCTCTCCCCATGTTTTTTAATAACTTCCTTTGGCTATGAAGACAGAACCTGTGCTGAGCTCCATGCCCTGCTCCACTCTGTGCCCTGTAGGTAGAAGTACGTGAGATATCCTTGATGAGCCTTCCCTTGAAGGTCATGCTGGGAAAGGAATTAAAACAAAATCTGATAGAAAAGGGGAAAATTCAAATGACAGATGTGCATCTGGACCCTGTGCCCAGCAAGGGCAGATTAGGGATCCCCCAGACACCACAACTTGAAGACCTGCCCAGCAGCACTGAGCTCCTCACTCTGCCCAACTTGCCCTTCAAGATTTCAAAGACCATGACACAGACAGCACTAAAAGTGTCTCTTTTTTATGCTACACAAGAAATAAAAGGCCTTTGGCATAAATTCAGGTGCAGCATTTTGTGTTCATGAAGACATCACAGTTTCAGGTCCTTTTATCTATTTTTGTTTTCTCTTCTTCAATGAAAGAATCAAATGAGATGTTTCATTTAGGTTTTGCTTTAAAGAGAAGATAAGGGACCCTTAAAGTAGGAAACCAAATTTGTGCAGTTTCTCAAATCCCCACAACTCCAACATTAAAGCCAGGAGGAAGTATAATTTCCAAATTCTAATTGAAACAAACATGTTCTGTTTTGATATCTCTTGTCATTACTTATGTCCTCCCATGGAAAACATTTATGACAATGGAAACAAAGTTTTCCTCCAAAATTTTTGAAGAAAATGAAGGTGGATTGGCTTTGAATCCATCACCATCTTGCTCTGATGTTCTGTTTTCTTACACTACTTTGATGCTCATGTCACTTGAGTGCTTTTGATTCTTCCAAAATATCCTGACTCAGATTTTTGAGGAGCACTAAAGAGGAGGGGAGGAAGGATGAGCATACCCACTGCTCAGCTAAATTGTTATTTAAGGACCTCTCCCAACAGGCTGGGAAGTGCAAGCCTGGAGGTGAAGTCCTGTTGGCAGCCCACAGGGGACACAACAGAACAATCCTCTTAAAGCCCTCATGGGAAACAAAGGCCAAAAAGAGAAGAGGCAAATCTTCTGCCTGGTTATCTCTGTGATCAGTGGTAAGTGATCCTTCCCCAAATCTCCCATCAAAACCAGTGTCTCCTGCTCCATCCCTGGAGCAATCCAGTCCTGGGCGCAGCGTTTGGCTGGTGGAACAGCAGCTCCTTGATCTGTACCTCTGCCAAAAACACATCCATCTGAGTTTAAACCAAACCAGCCTGAGAACTGCTCTGAGAAGCCTCCAAAACACATTGATCCTCCTCTCAAAGAGGAGCTGCTGGGGTCTTGTCAGCAGCAGAATAAATCAAGTTAACGTGCTGCAGATACACAACAGCTACAGGTTTACAGCTGGTTTGGTTTAGATTATTATTAATAAAAAAAGATGCTCAAGCAAAGCTCTAAAAGACTAATCTGATAAGAGCTCTGTCCTGTGAGATTTACAGACCAAAAAGAGCTGAACTTGGACGTCTCAGCTGCAGAGCCAAGGCTGGTGTGCAGGGAATGAGACGTGCACCAGCTATGGAACTGGTCCCACTGGAAACTGAGGTTTGCTCTTTGCTGCCTGTGTCTACACAGCCATGTTGCTGGCACAGGAGGCTCTTTGTGGGTGTACAGCCCCAAAATGCCTCTTTCAGAGCTGAAGGGATGGTCGATCTGCTCGCTGGGACTCTGCTCCAAGTATCCCCTTACTCCATGCACAGCATGGAATGATTTGAAGGAGGAGGGAACCAAGGGAAGGAATGGAGCATTTTATCCCCTCATTAAGGAAAAAGGAAATAGCAGGTGGCTTTCCAGCAACAAAGATAATTCCAATTTGGTTTAATTAGGAGACAATTTGCTCTTTGGTGTATTCTCACCTTTCTATTAACTGTATCCATTGAATTTGGGGAACATGCAGAGAGCAGATTGTCAGGCTTAACCCAGATCATCTCATGCAGCTCACGGAACCATTCAGGGGCTGGGGAACTCTGGACGGCTGAGTGGGAAAAGAGACCAAAACCTCCCAAATGCCCCCATGAGCTGGTGCTGAAGGAAGAAACATCCTTTATTCTGGCTGCTCTTTAGAGCAGTGAATTCCCCTGTACAGCCAGAGATGCCACTCTGATTTAACTGCCACCTTCCTCATCCTCTCCTCAGCTTCCTTTTCTCCCTTACCCACCCAGCTCTATTACTATTATTTCCTCCTATATTTTTTCCCCCTTCCAAGACTTTTCTGCCCAAATCTCCAGCACCTTATTTCTGATCCTTCTTACCCCAGAGAACTTCCTCTGGAAAGGGTCCTTCCTCTCTCTCTGTCATCTCAGTGGCACATATTAGCTACTAACAGCATGCATAAGGGGGTAGGTGACAATGAAGGCAAGAGAAACACATTTTGCCTTGTCCAGCTCACAGGAGTTTCATTGTTCTGTGTCTGTGCAGTGCCTGACACAATGGAACTGGAGTCTTGGTCACAGCCATGCAGAAAAAAAGAAAGAGCACTGCAAAATCTACATGGTGGCTTCACTTTGATGCCTCAAAAGCCACACAACTGCCTTCAGTTCTTCTAGCTAGCTGTTGTGTGTCTTCCCCTTACAAATCTGTAATGGTTTGAAACCTGCTGCCCCTGGTGGGTGGAGATCTGAAACCCTAAACCAGGTACAAGCCTGAATGAAAGGGGCGTACACCTGTCCTATTCCCACTCCCCTTTTCCTGTCTTCGGGACTTCCTGCCAAGGTCTATAAAAGGGGCAAGAAAGGCACGCCTCTCTCTCCTCTTCCTCTTGCTCTCTTGCTCTGGCTCTTGCTCCTTTGACCTTGTACCTGGGCACACGCTGCTCTGCTGCTCCCTGTGCTACACGTGGCTGTGGCCATCTTGGAGACTTGGGCCTGATCTACAGACTCTTCCCTGCCTCCATCCACGTCCAAGGATTGTGCATCCAGCTTCAATCCACCTCAATCCAGCAAGATCCAGCACTGGGGAGCCTCAGCACAACATTTGGGTTTTGTATATTTGGAAGTTCAATCTTCCTTGCCTTGTTGTTCCTATAACCCCCCTTACCCTGTTAAATCCCTACCCTTCTTCCTTTCTGTACCCTGTTAAACCCTTTCCCTTCTTCCTTTCTGTTCCCTGTTAAATATATTTCATTTTGTTAATTTTCAATTTGGTGCAAGGTTTTCATCACCCCTGCCTTCCTTATTTACCTCTCTACCTGGGAAACTGAGGGATAAGGGAGGTGGGACACAGTTCTGCCTTCTAACCAGGACAGAACAAAATCCCTCTAGAACTAAAGCCCACAAACCCAATAAATGTATTTTGCCAATACCTGAACCATCATTTTTTCAGGTTATTTGTGTGTGCATTCGCCCATGCCATCACAGGGCAGTGGATGGAGCCTACACAACCTCACTTGCCTGTAAAACAGCTCTGTGCTCTTCCCTGTTGGTTCCATCCATCACAAATGGCTACGAAACCAAACACCAGGAGCTGCTGGTGGTGTGATGCCAGCGAGCTCTCCAGGGGAGATTGGAGTGCCAGCAAACTCAAAGATCCAATGTGGTCTCTACCCTGTGCATCAGCCATGCAAAACATCAGTGAAATAGTGTCAGGGTCACTCCTCTTTAATGTCTTTATCAATGATCTTGGTGAGGAGATGAATCATAGAGTCATAGAATGTCTATTCTACAAACCCCATAGAGATCTGGGGGCATGGAACTTGTTTAATTGCCTGAATCCTTCTCAAAGAGTCTTAGTGGTCTGTATGACCCAGGGAAGGTTTTTCATTTACCACATCACACCGACTTGAATGTGGCAGCCAAACACCACCAGGGCACTCAGGAGTGACTCTCTGAACACCAGTCCTCCCAGTCCACCACACTCCAGGAATGAACTGCCTGCAAAAAGCTGGGGGCTCACCCGTCAGGTGGAAGGTTTCACCCATATCTGCTTTCTTGGAGAGCTCCTGTCCACAATCCTTCTTTATGGGGAAGGTTTTGGGGGGCAGGGACTTCTTTTGGTGGGTCGAGTGTGGTCCTGTTCAGTCCTCCACATTTCCACAGGCTCGTGTAGCTTCACGAATGGATCCAAAGCTCCTCCTGGTCCAGTGATGCTGCCAGACATTAGACACATCTATTACTGGACATGCTGCAGTATAAATCTGTGTGATCTACATCCCAGCACTATGTAAATATGAGAGATAAGAAGTTATTTAATAGCAAGATTCGTTAGCTTGACCTAATCCCTTCCTCAGTGGGCAGCAGGTCATTGCACTGCTGTTACCTAGGTCAGGAGATCTCCACTGCAAAGAAATTCCCCCACTTTTTTGGGGGAAAAACCACTTCTTTTTTTTTTTTTCCCTTTTTTTTAGAAACCACTTTTTTTAGCTATTTTATGAAAATCCCAGCAACTGCTCTGTCACAGACAAAACCACCCTGCTGCATACTAACACCAGCCTTAGGTTTCACCTCCCTTAAAGTCTTCATTTGTAACCTGGCATTTCAGGATGTAATTTGAATTTATAATAACGTCTTTCAAGCCCTGTTTTATGGATTAGAGTTCCATTTGGAGCCTTCTCAGTCATAACAGAGCAAATACTGGATCAGCTCTGCGAGAAACTTCCAAACTCATCTATCTGCCAAACTTTCTGACTGAATAGAAAGCAGTTGCTATTATTGGGAAGTATGACAACCTCTGTTCCAGAAGAAAAAAAAATACAAGAGGGACAAAAAAATGAAACAAAAACAAAGCAAACAACCAAAAAAAAAAAAAAAAAAAAAAAAAAAAAAAAAAAAAAAAAAAAAAAAAAAAAAAAAAAACACAAAACAGCCCCAGAGTGTTTCTTTTTCTTTTCTCTTTCTCCCTGGCATGGGCATGGGCATTTGGGCAACCACAGGACAGGTATATTTCCATGGCTTTCACTCCTGGTTGCTTTAACATCTCCTCTTGTACCAAACCTTATTTAATTATTTAATAAATCACCTTCCAAATCCCAGAAGACACTTCCTTTAAATAAATCCTTAGATCATCTTGCCATTGCACCTTTGAATTCTTGAAGACCACTGAGATGGATTTTATTCTTTTCCTCCAATATCAAAGTTTACAAACCACCTCATCCCACCCCAAATTCTTCGTTGCATTTAAAGCACTTTGTCCATCCAGCTACCAGCTTCTCTGACCAACGTCTCTGTCCTGCTGCCTTTAATGCAGGAGCCAGCAGCCCACTGTGTCCAGCAGCAGAAAACTCACCCTTACAAGACCAGATAACAGAATACTGCCTGTATCATTATACAGAAGCCTCTAATATCCTTATAACCTCTATCAGATGATTTAAAAATAAAAAGAGAAAGCAAAAAAAAAAAGCAAAAGGACTGAAATTCTTCTCTACTCCCAGGACCTGGGACTTGAGGAAAACCAGACATAAATATCACAAAGCCTGAGCAGCCACGTGAGCCAACCTTGCACTGATTTCTGGAGGAGGGGTTTGCTCCTTCCCACCCCACGTTTCTTCACCAGGGCACTTCTGCTGCCACGCAACTGTTTGTTCTCATGCTGGCAGGTGAAATCCAGCCCATACCTCCATCACGTCACTCACTTGGCATTATCTCAGTGGTTTGGCCAACACAGTTGGATGATGCCAGGCAAATGAGTTGAGCAAAGACTGAAAGGCAAACCTTGATCTTTATGCACCTTTGAAAACATGAGGTGCTCATATAAAAGCAGCAGATACCTTGGGAAGTGGGAAGGTGGAGGTGGTGGGGCCAGAATTTCCAGTAGTGTCATTGTCATGCTGCTCAAATGCCAAATCTCAGACTAAGAGCAGCTGGGATTTGTTCCTTTTTCATTTGCTATGTAAATCAAAGTGAAGGCACCAGAAGGAACAAAAGGAGTGAGGGGAAATGCTGTTCAGAAGGTGTCATGGGCTCATCAAATGGAATCCTTTATTCATCACTTAGTTGAAGAAAAAAAAAAAAAAAGAAGAAATTCTGTCATCCAGGTTTCATGTACAGGGAAACACCAAGGAAGAGAAGACAGTTCCCCTCTGAGTCTGCAAGAGCAGAGGTAAATCTGGATATTAGGCACATATAAATGCTCATCAAGCCCAAATATGGGAACACTCCAGGCATGAGGCATTTATTTTGGATGTGTTAAAGGAATAATAGAGAAATAAGACTGGATGGGATGATTTGGGGAGGTTGTCTGCTCTATCTACATGTCCTAAGGCTGGACCAAACGTATCCAAAATGAAATTATGGGGGGAAATGATTAATTTTTATTATAAAACTATTCTTAATTATGAATTATGGGAAAAGATAAATCACACTTACACTGCTGCCTGCTTTCTGACCTCATCACACTTTATTTTCATTTCAAATCTCAAGGCCAGCAGTAGCCTGCAACACTTTCTCTGAACCTCATCCACAGCAGAACTGTTGGGCAACAAAACAGGGACAGCCCCGTTGGGTTAGAGCTGGGTTGCTGGGGCACAAACCAACCAAAAGATCCACTAACAGAGCTGTGAATTATCTGTGCAGAAGTCCTTCAAGAAGACCCCAGGAGATGGCTCTGGACCAGTGACCAAAGGGATGGGGCAGGTCCAGCACTGTGGTATCAGCTCTCCTTTATCTGCACTGCAGCTCTTGGATATCAAAGTCCACAAATCTGGAGGAATAAAAGCCCTGATAGCTAAAGGATTGTAGAGTTTGTAGGGAGGTTAGAGAGATATATTCTGGGATTTAGAAAAGCAGGAGGAATAAAAGATTTGAGAGAGAGGAGAAGCCCATCTCATAAAAAGCTGAAGCCTCCACTGTTCCATGTCGAGGTGTTTGGTACCGTGTTGGTGCATGAGATGAGGTGACCCTCAGCACCAGGGAGTGAGGGTGACACAAAAACTCCAAGCAAGCCACCTGCACTAAGTGCAGTGCCACAGAAGCTGAGTGGTGGCCTCTGGAAACCTTTCTCAAAAGCTTTTGGGCCATTGCAACGTGATTTAGAGAACAGAAATAGCTCTAACCTGTTTCAAGAGAGGGTTTGGGAAGATGCCAGAGCTGGAAGTTCTTTATGTAGAGCTTCAAGAGCCTCAGTTTCTCAGTCCCTGAGATGGTACCAGGATGGTCTCTCTCTCTCCTCTGCCTCTTTTTTCTTCATGTGGTTCAATGACAGCAACAAAGAGGGGAAAAAAAAACAAACCTCACATAAGGAAACAACTGCAGATGATCTGCTAATGCCACCTAAGTCCTCAAGTACCCCTCCAGTGGCAGCAGTTTCAGCTCCTCCTGACTTGGGTTGCCTTTCAGCCCACACCCTGGTCATGCTGGGGAAAGAACTGAGGCTTTCATCCAGCCTTTGTGCCTAGACACTGATCCTTAGATACTGGTCCTTAGGGCTGGGTCACTTTGGCCTGGAACAGTTCACAAGCTGCTACAGAGCAAGTTCTTGCCATGCCTTTATTCCACCAGCCAGAGGAAGGAGTCTGAGACACTTCCAGGAGTGAATTTCCAAGAAGCTGTGGAGCATTTAACTGTGGGACTCCCTTTAGAGCTAATGGAACCATAAACCTCCACATTAACAGCAAAATGTGTCCTGTAGGCAACGTGAGCTTGCCATGAACATCTGTTGGAAGCCCTGTACCCTCATTTATTATTTGTTATGGGGATATTATTGCAACACACCACTCACCTTGATGGCCTTCGTAGGAAATGAAGTTGAGGTGAGGGTCTCCAAATAAAAGGGAATTTCCTAACTGGGAGGGCAGTAATAGATTAGGAAAGCTCTCCAGAGAAGGGAGATTACTACAGGAGGATAAAGAAACATATAGACCATGGATTGCAGAGTCAAGCCACGTACCCAGGCTCGTGCCACTGGTATCCCCAGGCTCATCTTAGGTCACAGTTATCAAAACAACCATGAAAATGAGAAGGATTGGAGCCTCACTATCAAGCTGCAAGCAGCCAAACGGCTGAGCCCAGCAGTGTCACACTGAAGACAGAAATTCCTAGAGTCCCCCTCCATCCATTCAAGTCCTGATTTTCTTTCTTAAAGACCTAATATGAGCTCTTCCTATAAAAAATGACTCTTCAAACGCCCTCTCTTTCAAAAGCTGACCAATGCTAGAAGTCAGTGTGGTATTTTTTTCATCTGACCTCTTGCAAGGAATTCAGCAGGCACCCAACCCAAGTTGAAGACCAGCCTTTGGCAGGACAATCTTCCAGTCTTGACTGGCAGGTCTCACAGCCTCCAAGTCAACAGAGGAGTGGTCTTTCCAACAGAGATGCTGGAAGATATTAAGGTGCCTGTGACATTGCCTCCTCAGGTGGTGCTGGAGCCTGTTGCTAGCAGGAGATTTTGGTTCTTGATGCCTTGGCACCCTTCCTATGGCTTCAGTGGCCCCATGCCCTCTCTGCCTGGAACACACCTCCTGTTTTTACGGCTGGCTTGCCCTGCACAAGTCATGCTCACGTTGACATTGTCACCACATGGTGCCTTTCAAGTTCTCAAAGTGAATTTGTCATAGTCACTGTGCTTGCTGGAAGCAGCATCTTTACCCTCAGAGGATCTGCAGTTTAGGATGGGAGAAGGAACATCTTTATTTCCCTCATTGCCAAGAATTATTGGAACCCTTCTGCCCACTTCTCATTACCTGTGTTTGTTGACGCTGTCTGCTTTGCCCCTCAATTAGCAAAGTCCTTTATCCTGCAAAATCTTCTGTGGAGGAGAGGGAACAAATGGGAAAAAGTCCTTCTTGCCATCGTCCAAAATAACCCTCTCTCCCTTCCAACCTGGTGTCTCCAGAAGGATGGCTAGAAAGCCAGTGGCACATCAGATGGACCTCCCCCAGGTCAAGTAAGGATCTGAGAGATTGTTTCTGTAAGCCCATTTTCAGCAAGCTTAAGAGAAGAGAGGACTAAAATAAAACTTTTTTGCCAGTCCCTTAGGTCCCTGATCTGTGCTCTCAGCAAGGAGGGACCACAGCTGCCCAGCTCACTGGAAATCCTCATCCCAAACAACCCAGCCCAAAAGAGGTTCAAAAAAATGCATTATTTTTGCAGTGGTGTGTGCTTCTAGATGTATTTTTAGAAGAAGATAGATAGATGTGTGAAAAACTCTCTAATAATTGAATTTATTTCGAGATGGGCCTTAAAAACAAACAAGCAAACAAACAAACAAAGCAAAAAGTCAAAAGTAACAATAAAATGTCTGTTTTTTTGCTTGGTTTAGGGCATCCTGGAACTTCAGTTACATCCATCTAAGCAAATCAGTGACTCATTTGGATTGCCACCAGCTCTGCCCCTGGAGACCAGAGGTGATGCCTCTGATGGGCTCCTGTTATGTTTGAATCCTTCAAAAGATTTTGAGAGAAAATTTTGTCAAGATGGAAAGAAAGTTGGTTTTTTTAAGAAAAGGAAACTGAAATAGAATTTTCCCAATTTTTTTCAGGGTGTAATTCTGGGATTCAAAAGAAATTAAGAAGATAAAATTCTGAAATCACATAAAAGATAAGCTGATGAAGACGAACAAGGGCTGACTTCTGCAATAAGGAAGAAAAAAGTTCTAACTATCCAATCTCAGGCTCAATTTTCCATTCACAAAGATACATTTTCCATCAATTCAGCCAACGTCAGCTCAATTGGAGGGAAAATCCTATTTTTCAGCACAGAAGAATCCTGTTTTAAAGCACAGAAGGGGAATCTCAGCCTTTCACAGCATGCCAAGGAGACACAAGCAGATCTCAGAGCCTTTTCTTAAGCAGCCAGGACGCACCACACCACGTTATGTTTGTTAACAGCATTGCTTTAAATTGGGCTTACACCCAAAAATTGTTTTCCATGTTGTGTTTGCAGGGTTGCATTGCACTAAAGAGGTTAGTTCCCAATTGAGGACTACTAGGGAGAGAGGTATTTGGAAACAGAGATCTTGGAGACTTCTCAAGGTCATCCTGATTGCTTCTTCACAGGGAACTGATGGTCAAACAAGACCCTACAGCAGAATGTCACAAGTCAGTCTTGTCCAGCTAGCCAGCAGAGCGAACAGACCTCCAAACCTCTCAGTCCTGGAGCTCTGCACTTGTCCTCTGCACCAGATGCCAAGTCTCAGTTCAGCTTCAAACCCCACTCAGCACCCTGACTCCACTCCCATGTCCCACATTTTGGGTGTCCTTGTAGACAACAAGTTCCCCAGGAGCCAGCAATGGGCTCTTGTAGCCAAGAAGGCAAATGGTCTCCTGGGATGCATGACAAAGAGCATGCCAGGCAGGTCGAGGGAGGTTCTCCTCCTCTCTACTCTGCCCTGGTGAGGCCACCTCTGGAGGATTGTGGCCAGTTCTGGGTTCCCCAGGTCAAGAGAGACAAGGAACTACCAGAGAGAGGCTACAAAGATGTTGAGGGGTCTGGAACATCTCTATGCTGAGGAAAACTGAGAGCCCTGTGGCTGTTCAGCTGGAGAAGAGAAGCCTCAGAGGGGATCTGATCAATGCTGAGCAAGAGCTGAAGGGCAACAGTCAAGAGGCTGGGGCCAGACTCTGATTTTCAGTGGTGCCCAGAAACAGGACAAGGGGCAACAGGCACCAACTGGAACCCAGGAGGTTCCATCTCAACAGGAGGGGAAAAATTCTCACAGCTTGGCAAATTATCATCTTCTGCTGATTCCAAGCCTCTGAACAGGACAGAGTAGAGAGAACATTTCAAACCATCTTCCTCCCATCCCCTTCCTTGCCTCCCTTGGGTTCCTGTATTTCTCTTAGCTCTACGCCCCGGTTTAACAAGCTCCTATTTTGAATCAATGAAATCACCCACTCGTAATTAACCAGCAAACATCAGCCTTGTCAACTGACCTTTCTGTTTGATGGAACAAATATAATTACACCCTCACTTCAGTCTGGTTTAACAAACAACCAGAAAATGTTCTCTAATAAGCTACTACACGGAGATGGCAGTTTAGGATTGTTTTAAAAGAATGTTTAATCTTAGCTAATTAATCCTGTCTAATCTACCAGAACTAATGAACTTTCCACTACAATAGGAGGTCACTGCTGTTGTAGTCAATGACACATAAACATTACAAGTTACAAATTTATCACCGCTCAGATTCCAAAGAATAAAAGAAGTAAAATGTGACCTTTACTAAATTTATATCTATTTTAATGTTCCTGCTATAATTACACAGTAGGACTAAGAAAAGGAGCGACCTACTTACACGCAGCAGAAAGTTTTCAGTGTTGGAGCCCTGCAAATTCACAGAGACAAAGCACTAAAATTAACAGTCCTATTAGCAAGAATGACTATTTATTAAATCATCTAAATGAGACTCCCCCAACCCACTCGCACTTTTCCCCCTGCTGGGGATGGTGCAGCCAGATTATACAAAAGGGGAAGGGAAGAGCAAGGGATGGAGGGAAGAGCCAGTGGTACCCGAGGGGTTCAGATGCAGTGTGGGAGGAGGATCACGCTTGCCTGACAGCTCAGCTCAGGTCCATGAGCTCATTCTGCTCCTCACCTTGCTGCTCCTTCCCCATGCTCCTTCTTCATCACCTTTCCCAGTGCCACCATGGGTGGTGAGAGAGGGGTTCACAACCCCCAGGGACCTCAGAAACTTTATTTGTGGTGTGAGCAAGCCCTGAGCATCACCTTTGGACAACAGCAGAAAGTGTTGATGGCCAGAAGTGTCCATAGAATCATTCTGGCTGGAAGAAACCTTCAAGATGATCAATTCCAACAGCGTTGACAAAACATCTTTCAGGTCATTCATAAACCCCATTTATTTTTTTTTTTTAATAAAACCAAAGCCAACAGGATAAAATTAAGCAAACCCAGATAAATTTCAGTCAAGAATCTTAAAATAAAGTTACTTCATAAAGTCTCTTCCCCACTGCTATGAAGTCTTAATAAAGATGATCAAACAGAAGAAGTTCCAGAAGTCTGGGAAAGTCTGAATGTGGGATTAACGTTTAAAAAAAGGAGGTGTAATGAAACAAGTAACTTACAGGCTGATTAATCTGCCCTGAGTCCTGGACAAAATAATGAGGAAGCTGATACAGAAATCAATAAGGATTAAAAGATAAGGCTATAATTAATTCCAGTCAACAGCACTTCGTGAAATATAAGTCGTGTCAGACAAATCTGATTTCATTCTTTTATGAGCTTAACAATTTGGTGAATAAAGGTATTTGCCTGGAAGAAATATAGCCTGATTTTTGTAGCAGACATTCCGAAAATCACGGGGATTTAGCATGGGTGGACAATCTGCTACGCTATTGACAGTGGACATCATGAAAGATGATAAGGGGATTGGAAAACGTGAAAAGGTGCACAAAAGGTTTGGAAAAAAACACCTTCCATGGGCCAGAAATCCAATTCCTTGGAACCAGCCTGAAAAGCAGAGAAATACAGAATTGTTAAATGTTCTTCTAACCCTTCTGAGGAAGGAGGAACTGGAATGAAAGGCTGGAGAGTGGAACAAGACAAATACCAGGGAGAAGTCACCCCCTTATTTGAGCAATGAGGATAACTAGCTACAGAAGAAGGGAGGGCATCGAATCATCCCACTAGCCTTGAACCACATGAGTCTGCCAATAATATAATTTTGGATTTGCATTATTATAGCCCACCAAAGGCTAACCACAAATTAGATTTCTGCATCCCAAGGGACTACATTAGCACCAACCCAAAGACCACACTTGCTAAGATCACACATAAGCTAAGATTGCTTTGGTTCTTTGGTGGATCTGGAGATCTCTACAACAGATGAGGTCAAAAAGAGACCTGCTGCCTTGGGTGAATCAGGGACTTTCATACATCCCTCAAACAAAGAACAGGTGAGGAAGCAAGAGGTGAAATTCGTCAGTGCCTTACATGCAAGGTCAAGACTGGATAATTGTTATGGATTCTTCCCACCTTAAAACTTAGAAATGTGGGGAAAACAATTCATCCCTTAACTGAACAGGGTGTGTGAAGAGAAAAAGAGAAAATAAGGAAGAGGGTGAAAGGGAGTGGGGGGGA
>NW_008608898.1:4924-9454 GCF_000691845.1 Merops nubicus | reverse complement strand
AACTATGACAGACTATCAGAAAGATACTTGTGACACACCTGGGGACAAACTAAGCTCAGAAGAATGTTAACAACCAGATGAGAGACACATTAACTCCACAAAAATGACTGAGAAAAGAAAGCAAGAGAGTGAAAAATGAATATCCAATGAAGGGCAACATATTTTACAGGACATGGACACTGACATTATGAAGAGGTTCAACTTCCCTCTCACATGTGACATACTTGAGAGTAACAGACATTTCCTGTGGCTCAGAAAACAAGTTTAATTGACACTTAGAATGAAGAAATGCATACAGGTTTTTTTTTTAAAAATGAAATTTTATTATAAATCTGTAGGTTTAAGAAAATACCCCAAAACTGTCAAAGTAGTATGAAAAATGCTGTCATCCTATTCACAGTTACCAGTTTTCTCCAATAAACAGAGCATACAAAAATTGGTAGAAATCATGACAACTCTTTTTGGTGACACGAGTCAGGTATTTGTAATTCTAAATCCCCTGCTGACAACCAAGATGCTGCTGGCAGCCCAAGGGAGGGATTGAATCGTGTTCTTTCTGAAAACTGGAAATGCAGATGGCAAGGCTATATACATATCCACATCCTGTATTTTACATGTACAGGTAACTCAGGACACACTGAACATGGCTCAGCACAATACCCAACGTCTAGACAAACCTGGAGAGCCAGGGAATGTGTGTGTATGGTACTAAGGGATTCTCTATGCTCTGGTTCCCCTTTTCTTTTACATCTGAAACCTAATAAAGACCAACTGTTTTCCTCATTGACAGAAACAGTGAAGCTGACGTGCTGATGCACTGTCTTTTCAGACACAGAAAATGTGAGCTGCACTGCACGAGGCTTGTGATCTCAGAATGTAATGCAGTTGAAATATAACAATTAAAAGAGGGATTTTTAGAAGACTGTAGGCTGAATTTACTGCCTGCTGTTCACAGATAATTCATAAGATGGGACTGTGGAAAGAACTGCCTGATAGATGTTACATTCCTAAACTGAAGTATAGACTGCTTAAAAAAAGCAGAAAGTTTGCAAGTGTGCCACGGGTTAAATCCAGACCTGCCCTACAGCTCCACTCTGGGGAACTGGCTGCAATGGCTGGAAGCTGCAGCACAGACCACTCGTAACCCCATTCTGAAATCCTGCACACTGCACAGCACCCAGAGGCTGCAACTCAGAGCTGCAGTGTAGAGGAGGCTTCAGTGTAAGAAGTGTGGAGATTTTAGGAGAGTAAGATGAAACATTTCTGTTACAACACCTGCCTGAGGTACCAATATGATCTAAATGAGAAGGAAAAAAAAAAACCAAACCCAAACCAACTCTGTGTTATTTACTCTGTTTTTATCAGGTGCTTGAAGGTCCTCAGGCAGAGGACACATGGGATTTCCTACTGATCAATCCTCCCTTTGCCAACAGCGACTTGGAAGAAACCAGCATCAGGTTAAAAACCACTCAGTGCATTTCATTCACTTTGCTGTTTCAACTTAAGTTGAAAAGCACAGAATCAAGAGTTATCCAAAGAAAACTATGCTGCAGAAGAGACAAACCAACAGTCTCTCATCACCAGAGCAAACAGGATGGAAATGCAGAACTGAATGTACAGTAATTTCCTCCACCATGCAGACTAGATTATCCCTAGGTTAATCAGGGCTACCTGGAACATTTCTGGAAAGCCACCTATTGGTAAGGAGGTTGCCCCATTCTTCTGCTTTTAAACTGATTTCTGAAGCACTGTAATGGAACAGTCCAACACTCCTCATGCCAAAGAAGGAGAACATTCCATGTACATTCTAGGTGTGAACCTTCAGGCTTGGGAAGCGTTTCTCTAGATTGTCAGCAAGGGTCTGATCAGCCTCACGCAGAACTTCAAGAAAACTCTCCACCTGGAAATAAATTGCAAACACACACATACACACAAAATCAGAAACAACAAAAAAACCCTAGCAACTTGCATCAAATATAGAATTCTTGTACTTAGTACAGGGTGTCTTTCTATTTCTGTACCTTTCCACCAACAGCAGCCAGCAGCAGCCACTGCAAATAATGGAAAATGCTCCACAGCAGACACCTTCCTCCTAAACTTTGCAATATTATTGCCTTCCTCAAACTCTTATTGTTTAAAAGTACATAAAGAGCAGCTCCCTATGAGAAATATTTACCATAGTTATTCTATACAAATGTACAGGACAGATTTTCAGCTAGTATAAATATGCAGACATCCTTTCATTTCTGCAGTTTGACCCTTGTATCAGCTGATGATCTAGGCAAAGCTCTGGCTGAAGCAAGCCAGAGGAGACAGAGAGGGTGAGACTCTCTAGAATGGCATATTAGCTGTGTCTGAACAATTCTGTCCTACTTCTACATGTGATTCTGAAACATCTTACCACCTGAGTAGTATTTTTTTTCAGCTGTATCGAAGACCTTGTCATATACTCACCGATGCAAAATACAGAGGTAAGAGGTTCTGAAATGCACAGGAACATGTCTGTTCATTTAAATGGCCCTGATGTAGTCCTTCTAATATATTTTCCTGGAAAATAAAAGGAGAAATACAACTGGCAAGTCATGGGACAGCTGGTGAAAGAACAAACTCAAAATTGTGCACACAATGTCTACAGTATGTGCTTCATTCTCAAAAATGGGTGAAACAACCACAACCTACAGTTCTCAGAAAATGCCAGACGTAGCTAAAGCAAAAAGGTGTGAAAGCTCACACATCACAAGACTCTTAAACTGAATGCTCCCATAATAAAAAAGTCCATCTGAGGTGGATTTATATATTGATATTTTTTCTTTTCCTTAAATGGGCTTTCATTCAAAGGAAATGGTGACATACACTGAGAGATTACCACACAGAACCTTGGACCTGGAGGCACACACCTGAGGAAACTTGTGGCCCTGCCACCACCTCACCTCCTGAGTGACTCTCTAATGAATTGCCAGCATGAACTCCACATGCACAGAAAAATGCCCACATTAATAATAACATCTTTTTTCTTACCTACCCTACAGAAATCCCTCTCAGAGTTTTGTTTAGTCTTACCTTGGTCAGTTCTTGAAGCATATTGGAAAGTAATTCACAGCAAATATCCTTCAAAATTTTTAAATGGAAATCTTCCTTGTTTATATCAGCTCTTCCAGTCTCCTCTTCTTCAGATTCCTTGGAGTTATCAACAGATCTCTTCCCACAGCTCTCCATGTATTGCAAGATACGAATCAAGCTCCCAATCAGAGGCATATCTAATATAAAGATTTTACACAAAAGCTATAGGAACATATACTCTAAGAGTGTGGTGTCTTGTCACTCAAAGATTGTTACAAAGAAACAAGAGGAAACATAGTAGAAAATCCAAACCATTTTTCCTGCAAGCTAACCTGTATCTATAAAAAGTGTATGCCAGTGGTAAGGAACAGAAGGCAAATGTCTCTAGTAGTAACTCGGAGAGGTTAGTATGTTAAATTTGTACACAGATGATCCTAGCTGATAAACCAAACCAACATAACATCCTTATGCTGCAGAGCACCCTGAATCCCATTCCCAAGACAGGCTATTAATTCTAAAGACTTGTCAATGGATTGAAGAGTAACAAGTGATAAAGCGGCATCTAATTAAGTGCAGAATCTAAAAAAAAGAAATAACAAAAATTACTATCAAGACCTCATATTTTGGCAGAGGTGAACTCTGCAATTTTCACTAATTCACCCAATGGAGCAGACTGAACAGAATCTGTAGATTCTATCACTATCCAGTAACTGAACAGTGAGCTGTGACTTTTGGTCATCAGTGAAGAGCCTTACTGTATTCAAATACGTAACTCAATTCTGTGTTCTGAACTGGTTGCTAGTAAACGGTAATAAATTAACCACCTTTCACCTCACAGAAAGTCAATCTGAAAATATCTTTTATAACAAAAAGGAACAGAACCAAGCACTACTTGCTTTTCCTCATCTTGGTGTATTCTTGCTCTGCCTGCGACGCAAACATAGCCGAGAGCACGGACAAGATGGAGGCCAGCAGAGTCTTCTGCTCCTGCACCATGAGCGGCGGATCGTCCGGCTGGCAAAGCTCATGGCAAACGAGGTCATAAAGCAAACCCCAAGTCTCTTTTCCTCCATCAGGAGCCTGCACTTGAGAAAGAAACAGAGCCCACCAACCCAACAAAATTTAATCTAGGTATGTGAACAATTTCTCATCCCATCTGATGATCTAGAAGTTGCTGCCACTCTCAGTGTCACTACATGCAGCAATTCAAGTGTCTTACCAATAGCCTGAATGCCCTCATCCACCGTGGTCAGGAGCTGCAAGATATGCATATAGACATCAAGTCCTTCTGGATTATCTGATCTACACAGAACAAAAAACAAAGACAAATTAAAGATCTGATTATTGACTTTATATTCTCTGTGTTTTGGACACACAGAAGACTATCAGCAATCACTGCCACTCTCTTGGCTAACAAACTAGTTGACACATTTCAAATCCCAAGTGCAGGGAAATGTATTCCAGTCATCT
>NW_008608898.1:1079-4893 GCF_000691845.1 Merops nubicus | reverse complement strand
TGAAACCAGGGTGTTCAGACACAGGCCTTAACAACGCTGTGAGGAGACTCCTGAGCCATGAAACCAAAAAGAAATCCCACATACCGGACTTGTTTGGCTGCTTCAAGTATGCAAGGCACAATCTTAAAATCCGGAAGTTCTTCGGGGGACTCGTCTCCAGAGGGTCCCACAGACCGACAGGTGCCGTTTTTAATCCAGCTCAACATCAACTCTTCATCTAGGTCAAACAGTTTGTCCACCACTTCACCCACCTTCACCAGCAATTCAACTGCACAAGAGAGAACGTATAAATTTCAGCAAGGCTGAAAACTAAGAGCAAAAATTAGCTTACAAACTGTTAACATATAAAAGCATTCAGAGCCAATTCAGTGCTGAAATGTGTTAGTTTTGTTCACAACCTACAAACAGTTGCTATGTTTAACTCCTTTTTGTGGCTCCAGTCAGGTGAAGAGCCTGATAAACAGGGATTCTACAAAACCCCACTGTCACCTTCTACCTA
Source organism: Merops nubicus (assembly GCF_000691845.1). Classification (NCBI taxonomy): domain Eukaryota; kingdom Metazoa; phylum Chordata; class Aves; order Coraciiformes; family Meropidae; genus Merops; species Merops nubicus. The sequence goes on along the minus strand of NW_008608898.1, from coordinate 4,394 downwards.
TCACAGCACTTACGAAGCAGGAACCTCGTTCTGCAAAGAGAATTCACATTCCCAAAAGCCATAACTTCTGCTTCTCAAGTAAAACTTCCCAAGATTTTCCTTAAATACACAGTTTCCTTCTAACCTTACCCTGGCCAATCCACATTTTACTTAAGCAGATCTGTAATTTCACTTGGATGGAGCAGGATTTCTGAGCACTGTTATTAAAAAGCCCCTAACATTCAAATTTTAAAAGATAAATTATAAAGATTCCTAGATAGATGATAACTGCTGTTACAACTATGTTGGATGTAAAACATAAATGCCACTCAAAATATTTCCATTATTAGGTGCTTGGTGTGTTTCCTGCTCTATTAGAGGTATCAGAGATTTGTGTGCTGCTGCCTACGTGCCCAAAGCTGTGCAGTACTCCCACTGCCACTCAGAGCAACTAAATCATTCCTCGAGTTCACATTCCACAAGTATGATAGTTTTAAAAACAGAAACCACATATCTGATTTGAAAAAAAAATTAAATGAGGTCTTCTTTCAAGCATCAAAAATTACACATGTACATCCCTGAACGTCCTTTCCTTTACTGTGCCTTTCCTTTACTATGTGTGTTATGTCCTTTCCCCTACTGTCTCAAATAACAATCCTTTCTATTAGACTTATTTTGATTCCAGATCTTTTTTATTCCTCTGTGGGTGCTCTTCTCATTGGCTTTATATATACTTATAAACCTGCAAAGGTAGGACAAATTTATTTTGGTGTCCCTTTTTACTTCATTTTAAAGAAATTCTGTACTTCCAATTGAAAATATTTGTCTTTGAAATTGCATACACCACTACTTTTTTTTTTTTTCCCTGCAAATCCTAATTTGCAGCTTGATTTGGGAACTTACCATTTGTAGAGCTGGACATGATAAAGCACACACAGTCATACACAGAAGGGTTTTCTCGGATCCTCTCCACCCAGACGTTGGCCACCTCAGGCTGGGAGAGGCAAGTTAGCAACAACCTAGACAAAAATTGCCCATTTAACAAATTAGAAGCCAATTCATTCATTTGAGCTCTACTAGTGTAAATCCAAAATAATGAGAATGATGTGTCAGAACCAGGAATATGGCTCACAGCAAACTGTGTCCAGAACGATGTGGAAATCATAAAAGGACAGGATGAAAGGATAACACAGTGAGCCCCCTTGTAAATATTCTTCCCAGAAACATCTCAGAATTACACTAATGATACATTAATTTCTGAGACATCTTACCTGCTTGTTTCCAGAAGAGTTGGAGAGTCTGAATCACACAAACGTTGCAGTAACACTTGGCTTTAAGAAGAAAATGTAAGATAATAATTAATAAAAATCTATCTTTGTTTTAAAAGAAGTTACGTAAAAAGGTTAATTTCATAGCTGCAGCCATGTCCTAAGATTAAAAACAGCTTCTCCTGACTGTGCATTTACAGTGTTCCAAGATTGCCAAACTTAAAAATTAAAAGATTCAAGAACTTGACTGGTGATTAAAAACATTAAAATATAGTGGTCTGTACCTATCTTTTTTCCTTCACTGAATGCATCCCACACAAATATGGTCAGCAAAAAAGGTGTGAAAGAAGATGAGGCATGGCAGGCAAACTTAGTTCTTCTTAGTTCTTAGTTGTTTGATGATTGTGAGTCCAGAAAAGCAGCACTCTTGCACATATAAAGAGCACGTACACTTACCCAAGATTCTCATCTTTACTAATGGACATGCATATGTCTTGGAAACAGGCCATATTTCCCAATATTCCCACACAGATTTCCTGAAAAGTCAAAATACAGTATGATGAGGCAACTGCAACACAGTTCACAAATTTATTTGCATGGCTATAAAACAGAACTAAGAAAGGTTCAAAGGTATTTTCTAGTTTGATTCCCACATTCTTATGACCCAGTAATTTCAAGAGACAGATACAGACATTTCTACAGGATTTTCTATTAGACTAGCCTAAAATAGACTTGTGATGTGTACTATTCAGATATTTAGGTGTGAAGATGTTCCTCTAACGTATTCAATCATGCAAGGGAGAGAGGAGGGAGAAATGTGCAAATGCATGTACAGAGCTGTCTACTATTACAGTGGGAGAGCTTTTTGACAGCCCATACTTACAGTAAGGCGAGGGCACTTTGACTTGGCAAAAACTCCCATGAATATATCAGGGGCGTTGAACTCCTGCAGAAATAGAGCAACATCCTGTGGAGAAAGTGAATAGAGAAGTAAATGGACTCCTCCAGTTTCCAAATTCAAAATCAACCTTTCCTTACAGCATAAGGACTGGGTCAGAAATATGTCCAACTCAGTACCAGAAGGCAGTTGTTTCCCAACAGTAATTCCAGTAACAGCTATGGTGATTCAGGATGCCAGTGATTTGCTATACAATGAGCCCAAAAATCACATTTAGTTTTTGCTCTCTGTCTCAACAGAGGGTCAGGGATGCTGAGTCAGAATTCAGCAAATGCCATGTTTTCAGACAGTGTTGTCACCCAGACATACAAAAAGAGACAAGGGAAGGGATTATTACCATTAGCACTCAATCAGACCATATAAAAGAATAAATCTCATTTCAACATACTGAAATACATGAGGAGTTCTTTATTTGTGAGTAAAGTACAAATCCTCCATGTTTATTTAAAATACTTAAAGAACTAGGAAATATATTTATTTTTTAAAATACATTAACTCTTACTTGAGAATTTGTTCCAGCATTCGAGAACGTTGAAAAAAATACCAAAAAGTTATCTCACATTACCACTGTGAGTCTGTAGCTAAACTTTAAAAGTTCTTTACTGTAATGGACAACTCTTAGTTTGTTAATCAAACTTGGACTGCTCGGTTGCTTTTTGGGAGCAGTTTGTACAGAAACTGCAACCATCCTATAGGATAAACAATAAGAAGGAAAGGGGAGGGATGGGGGCTAAGTTGAGTAATTACACCAATCCCCCTTCACCTTAATACGAGTGTGCTGAGTTAATTTTATGATATATATATGTATTTTGTGAGTTTTTAGAATATAAGATTTTAGAGAATAAAAGCAGCGAATCATATAGTTTAAAAGAAACTAACAGACTAATAAATAAAAGGCTTGTTTTGCTAACTAACATAAAATAAAAACTTATAAAGCCAACCATTTGAGTAAAATAGCAGAGAACTATTTAGAATTCATTGCCCTGCTGATCACTCCAAAAGTGTTTGAAGAAAAGCAGATGCTTCTTTGATCTGCCATCCAAGACAGCTAAGAACCCTTATCTGGGAGAACGGTCATAAAAGTCAAAATTCATCCTGCACCTCTCAGCA
>NW_008608898.1:410-794 GCF_000691845.1 Merops nubicus | reverse complement strand
AGGGACTAATAAACTAATAAACATATATTAACATACGAAGCGTGGGTAGGCGGGGTTAGGTAATGAATATGTATAGGCGTCAATTGAATACGTATGGTTTTACTGTATAAATACGAGATAGTTACTCCTGCGGGCACCGTGGGTGGCGTTGGGAACTCCCGGGCCGCCCAGCGCTGTTTTGCTTATTGCCGCTTGCTTAATGAATTTTGTAAAATTGGCATTGTCATCTCTGTTCTTTTAACTGGGAAAACTTATAACATTTACCTCTCGGAGAAAACTATGCTTACCAACAGGGTGCATTACAACGGCTAGAGGAAAAGACGCTTACTTAGAGACGTCATCAATATTATCTCCGTAATCAAACCGGGCTGGACAGCGCACCCA
>NW_008608898.1:0-263 GCF_000691845.1 Merops nubicus | reverse complement strand
GCCGAAGCAAAGGTGACCCCACAGCACCCAAACCGGGCACGCGGCGGAATCCCGCCACCTCGCCCGCCTCCCAGGGGTTCCGGCAGCTCCTACCTCGTCCATCGACATGTCCCACACCTTGCAGATGTCGTTCTCCATCTCCTCATCCAGCTCCGCCTGGCTCCCCGCGGGGCTCCCGCCGGGCTCCGGCTTCTCGGGGCTGATGACCTGAGAGAAAATGGCGGGAGCGGGCGCGCGGCGGAACGTCAGCGGCGACCGCGGGA
>NW_008608897.1:0-3856 GCF_000691845.1 Merops nubicus | reverse complement strand
GGGTACTCCATCAGCCAATCCCTTCAGTACTCTGGAGTGCATCTCATTGGGTTCCATGGACTTGTGTATGTTAAGGTTCCTCAGGTATTCATGAACCCTATTGTTGTTGACTGTGGGAGGCACTTTGTCTCGCTGGTCCCTGTCTTGTGGGCCATCCACTTGATTACTGTGAGGAGAGAAGTTGCCATTGAAGACTGAGACAAAAACTTATTCATTACCTTGGCCTTCTCCTCATCTTTTGTTACTAACTCAGCATTGCTGTTCCTGAGAGAATCACCTGTATGCCTTCCTTCACATTCCTTTTCTGATTTATGTACATATAGAAGCCCTTCCTGTTTTCCTTTGCATCTCTCACCAAGTTCAGCTCCAGCTGCACCTTGGCCTTCCTCACCTTGTCCCTACACAACTGGGGGCAATGTCCTTGTATTCTCCCCAGGGGTATCTGTCCCTGCTTCCACTGCTCGTGCAGTCTCATCTTGTCTTTTAGTCTGACCAGCAGGTCTCGACTAAGCCATTCTGGTCTCTTTCCTTCCTTAACTGATTTCCTACAGCTGGGAATCAAGAGTTCTTGCGCTCTATGATAAACATCTTTAAAGATCTGCCAGCTCTGTTCCACTCCCTTGTCCCCAAGGACTATTTCCCAGGGAGTCTTACTAACTAACTCCTTGAAGTGCCAGAGGTTTGCTTTCCTAAAATTTAGGGTTCTGACTTTGCTTTTCATCTCCCTCATACCCCTCAGGACAGTGAAGTGCACTAATGCATGATCACTGTAGCAGTCCGATAACAGAGGAAGGAATAAGCCAAGTCAAAAGTCCGATCATAGTCATACAAAAGCCACTATAGTAATTGCCAGAGATACATTGCCAAATATGTTACCCTTGTCTGTGGAGTTATCTAGCAGATGAGGCCTGCTTATATTCTTCCCTTATATTCTCGTAAACTTTATCACTTGAATATGAGTTCTAATGCCACTTACACTAATCTGACATGTCTTGATAAGCAAGATGTTCAAATGTGTACTACACATCCTTATGTACTTGCTCTGTTGTGTGATGTAATCATAGCTAATGATTAATACGCTCAACTGATTTCTCTTAAACATCTCAGATGCCAGAAGCTTTTGGCACAGGACCCAGCTGCTGTACACCTACCCTGTACAAAACTTGATTTTGATACCCTGTTCCGCATTAGATTTTCTTTTCAGGTTGTGTTAGTATATTTTTTAGGTAGCCTTGTTTATTCTTTGCCAAGACATCGCCTATTACAGCCTCTGTCGGAACTTCGTCTACAGCAGATGCCTCACTGTCAAGACTCACCCATCCGTCACGCGCCATAACTGTCTTTATTGATGGTTCTGGAAAGACGGGAAAAGCAGCTGTCACCTGGAAAAATCAGAATGGACAATGGGGTTCCGTAGTGACACATCAAGAAAGGTCTACAAAGCTAGTGGAATTAGCTGCAGTGCTCCAGGCTTTCACTCATTTTTGTGATACTCCAATTAATTTTGTCACTGACTCTGCTTAAGTTGCAGGCCTTTTGCAGTACTAGGATAAAGGCTTTTTGAAGGAGGTTGATAACAAGGCTCTTTTTTCTTTACTCAGTAAACTTTACATTGTACTCTTGTCTCATAAGAAAAAGTATTTTGTTGTACATCTCTGTTGTCATACCTCCCTGCCTGCCCCTATTGTTGAAGGTAATGCTCAAGCAGATCGACTGACTATGATGGCTATTGTCCCTAATGTCATGAAACAAGATCACCTATCTCACAATTTTTACCATCAAAACGCTAGGGCGTTGGCAAAATCGTTCTGCCTCACACTACTACAAGCTCGAGATAGCGTTACATCCTACCCTTCGTGTTAAAGACTCTCTTCAATGAGTTTCCGCAGGGGTGTTAGACCTTGTGGAATTATTCTGAACCAATAGATATGATATGACCTGCATGAAGGGGTTTGGCTGCCTCTCTTATGTTCATGTCTCTGTTGATACAGCCTCAGGTCTCCTCTGTGCAAGTGCTCACACTGGAGAGAAAACAAAGGATGTTATTTGTCATTACCTATGAGCATTTGCCACGATGCGGGTTCCTATATTGGAAGGTACCTACCGTATATGAAATGTGTATTGGGCACATGTTTTGGACCCTCCGATGTTTAAACCTTTATCTTGGAGGGACCCTTCAATACCGCTGATTAACAATGATACACGATGATATGGAGGTGTATGGCTCCCTCCTGATAAAGAACAAGCGGGCAACCACGCATTTTATTTACATAATGCTTCTTTTTATTAAGAACTACCACCTTTGTGTTTAACAGTCAATTTTTGGTTAGTGCATGTCTGCATTTGGGAAATCAATCTCATTTGATTGGTGTTAAAACACCATCAGGCACTAACGCCAACATTTTGACCTTGAAGAGTCTTTTTAAAGGAACCTTGTATTATCACAGTACAACTGCTCCTCCTCATCTCCCTCAATGTATTTTACAAAAGCTAGAGAACTTGCAACAAATAAACTGGATGCCTTGTTTGGGTGACACTCTCAAATTCAATAAGGCTGCCATTGACAATTTATAGATTGGAGGCCACACAACACCTTTTGGGAATAAAGAGTTAAATACTTCTGTGTTGTCATTTTCAACTGAAAATCATAGTCTTGTTTGGCATGATGGGGGAATGGCTGGACCAGTGCTTCAGTTTGGTTTTGATGGTAACTATTCCAATATACAACACAACATCTGGAGACTAGGTCTTCCCTTATATTTGTGTAAACTTTATCACTTGAATATGAGTTCTAATGCCACTTGCACTAATCTAACAAGTATTGATAAGCAAGATGTTCAAGTCTGTACTACGCATCCTTATGTACTTGCTCTGTCGTGTGATTTAATCATAGCTAATGCAACTTATGGATTTGTTTTAAATGCATCTGAGATTGCTTTTCAGAACTGTGTTACACGACATTATATTATAACGCATAATTATACCTATCATTCCATTTCTTCAATGAGCTGAACTTTGGCTACCTGTAAATCTCACTCGGCAATGGGAAGGTCAGAATAATATCACCCATTTAGCACACATTTTGCAGGATGAGGCAGCTGAGCGAAAACGCACCAAATGTTTTCTGGGATGGTTAATATTTGCCATAGTTTCTGCAGTAATTCTATTAGCCTGTGCTGCAGTGGCTACAGCCTTGTTTACACAACCTGTTCAAACCACTCATGTTGAATGTGTGTTTATGATCTTGTTATTTTTGGTATAATCTGGAGTATCGTTTTTGAGTTTGATTTAGTCGATTTACAAGTTATGACTGCTATGGCTCTTGTTAATGTGACTATAAGTAAGAAAAGGGGAAATATGGGGTTATCTAGCAGACAAGGCCTGGGATAAGCTCGATCTGCAGTATTGTTGTGGGGAGCACCCCGGAATCAGAGACAGACTTCATAGAAGGTTCATCAATGTTCCGCTTTATTGCAAACAAGCTCCTGTATTTATACACTCAGTGACTGATCATGCCTAGCTCTTAGCATTCGGATTGGTTAAGGCTGCGTAGCCACGCGCTAGACCTGTACATTGATAGGCTAAATAACACTGTCCACGCGTTGTTACGTATCCAGGGTGACACCTACTTGCGGTTTCTTGCCAAGCCTCTGTTTTGCAAAAGTTGTTTAGCTCTCAACCTACTTGCATCCGTGTCATCTGCCTCTATTCTTTCACCATACCCTTCATAGCCTGGGTTGCGCATGTAGGCCTCTAGGATGCCTTCTTGGGGTGCAGCTAATATTTCCTCTACAATTCCCCCTTTTTCTTTTTTGCGCAAGCCAGGTCACATTTATGGTTCGCTCAAGACTCCTGC
>NW_008608896.1:142066-165137 GCF_000691845.1 Merops nubicus | reverse complement strand
CATCCTCTGCAGAAGAGGGACTTAGCTCAGACTCACTTTTGCAAGTGAATGCAGAAGACAGATGAGGCACAGAGAAGGATATTGTAAGATAATAGTTACTTACTGTTGCTGGTGACCCCACAGATGTGCTGTGAAGAACCAATTCGTACGTGTGCAGCAAGTTTGCAAAGTGTGCCAAATTCATCCCAAGCTTTCCTGTAGTGAAACGTGGCTGCTCCCTCCTTGGCTTATCAGGAAGGGTGAAACTGCTCTAGTGAGGAGGAAGACGATGCTGGTTTGTGGGGCAAGTTCAGTGGACGGGCTAAAATTTTATCCAAGTCACTTTTCTCTGCTCCCTATAGATGTGGGCTCCATCCTGAAAGGGGGCTGCCTCTTTCTCACCAAGGGCTAAATTCTAAAACTTCGCAGGAGCAAATGTTATCTTATAACCTCACTTGTTATCCCATGGACATCGTCTGGGTCTGCCTGCATGCATCTGCCTATGAACCTCCATGTCCCCTCACCGTGTGTCTCGGGCAGGGTTGGCTGTATCCCCTCCACCCCTGCTCAGCCTCTGCCTTTGGATGGTGGGAGGTGTGAAGGAAGATGCTTTCAACCCCCCGGAGGCAGAGCCCGCAGAGGGAGCTGTGGCACACGCTCTCCAGAGGGTTGCCCAGCTCTCTGGGCCAGGAGCTTACCCAGGTTCCTGCAGAAGTGTGTCCAGCACCTGCAGCGTTGCCTTCCCAGGGCAGCAAAGCCCTGGTTTGCATAGTCCTCTGCAGATCCCAGCCTTGCTGCTGTGGCTGCCACCGTGGGGACAGACTGCCTGGGAGGGACAGAGGGACTCAGGTGGGACACCCAGGGAGGCAACAGGGACTCTCCCTCCTCCAAAGCAGAAGTAAGATTCAGCCTTGGGTTGTGGGTGCCACCTCATCTGCACTGCTTTTTGGGATTCTGCTATTTGCCTATGAAATGGATGACTATAGAAAGTTAGGAGGGAATCTGGGATTCAAACACACAGGCTTCTGCCCAGTGCCTCACTGCATGTGTCCATAGACAGTCTGCAGGAGCTGCTCTTACAGAGGCTACCAGTCTGGTGGGTGCTTGTGTTGCAGAGGGTAAATGTGGGGAACACTGTGGGTGACCTCAGAATGTGGATCATGGCCAGGACATGCAAACGGGGATGTACAGCAGTGAGGAAGCTTCCTGACCAAGCTGGGACGGGTGGCTTCACTCCCAAGCGTTTGTTTCATCAGGCATAAAATCAGAAGAAGGTTATTTACCACCTTTGAAAAGTGTGGTGAGGTTTTCTGCTGAAAAGGGCTGTGCAAGAGGTCAGCAGTTATCTTCTGAATCTGTTTATGGGAACTTTTAATTTAACATTTCGTTGCTGATTTTCAGTAATAGACTTTTTTGAGCCTGTCTTGATCTATTATTGGTGTCCACCAGACCAGATCGAAGAAAGAGATTGATGTCTTTTATTGCTTGATCTATACATGGTTTGCTACTTGGGAAAGATAAAATATTCCATGCTCATTGAGAATTTGCATTATTGAGACTTGTATCCATGCTTGGTTTTATGCTTATTGACATTGCATTTAGACTGGTTATTTGACTGCTCTGTTGAATTTGACCAAGCTTAACTTCGTTTCCAGGTCACAACAATCTCTTACCGTGGTGAAAGGTTAATGGGGGAAATTCCTATTTTAAGCACAAAATAATTATAATTTAATTTTTTTTTTGAGATATGCACATTGATGCTTACAAGCCTTGATATCTGCCTAGTCCACTAGGGAGTAATTTTGACTTTGAAGTGCAGAATTGTGTTCATATTTAATAACGAGCTCTTTTTAAAATGAGGCTTAATGGAGGTTTGTTGATAATTATTCTGCCTCGTTGACAAAGATCCCAAACACACAAGAGTTTAAAATTATTTCACAGCTGATTTATATGCACAAAGCATAATTAGGAACATGTAATTTCGTTGCTACTTTGGTTCTCATTTGAATACAGAAAAATGTCACTTGGAAAAACTTTGGTACTTTGTTGTTGGAAAGACACTAAAAAACCAAATATGAATTGCAACCAAAAAAGGCATGTATAAAGTGCCCCACACTATTACTGAGTAGTCTTGAAATGCTGCTTTGAAGACAGAATTATAAATTGCCTCACGGGCAGTTTTAATGTACACCCTACTATATATTATCAGAGATCTTCCCAAATGTCAGTTTTATAAACACTTCTATGAGAAAGGAAGATGCTATTACCACCATCTTACAGACGAGGGGCTGCAGTACAAGAGAGCTTAAGGTCAAAAACGTCCACTCAATTTAGCTACATTATTGGAAACACTTAGAACTCGATTTTTCCAGGCATTATACAACATAATATATACTTGAAGCAGTACTAGGATGGACTTTAGTATAATGCCAGATCAAATTCCAGGATATCCTCTTGATTTCACCTTGGAGGAAGAGTAAAGCACAAGGGAGAGCTGCAGATTAAGTGATGTGCCTGGTCCCATGTAGGAATCCGGTGGCAAAGGAAAGGGCAGAGTCCAAATCTTCCCCAGGGTATTCATCAAGACCTAATGTGAACACTTGATGGTGATAAGAAGGTGTGTTGTGATCAGAAAAATGATGGTCAGCTAAAATAGATAGGTTGGTAGAAAAAGGATGCCATTAACAGATTTCCACACTTGGAGGAAAAAAAGATGTAAATGATTGAACTAGCCATTTGTGAAATTTTTGAATGAACTGTTTCTTTTCTGTTGCAAATTGATTTTTTGCTTGGAAATTTTTCTTCATTTCTAGCAAAGCTTATACTGAAATACTGGTTGCTGCACCTGGGAGAAGGAACGAGTGTTTGAATTACCAGTCAGCAGCACTTTTCAGGAATTTGTCTTACCATCCTGACATGAGATGGAAAAAAGAATCCAAATTTTGAACTCAAGTAAGACAAGAGCCCTTGTTTAGCTGTTGATATCTGCCTGCACTTCTATTAAGCTTAAACCATTATTTTCCTTCCTGTACTTTTCTGCCATGCTCTTTGCACACTTCCCAGACTCAGGTCTAGAGGCATCAACCCTCCTAAGTTACTCAGCGATGACTGATCCTCAGCAACAGACCATCCTGCATCCTAAATGAAGCATCAGTCCTTCGAGGAGAAAAAAAAACAAACAAAACAAAACAAAGATGTGATCATGCAATGAAAGGCTGCTCCATAATATATAAGTACCAGGTGTGGGATTGAGCCTGCCTAATTTATGCTCCCAATTTGTATCTATAATTTAAGTGCCTAGCAACCCAGTCCTGTGAGGGAGGGCTGAAGATCCCTCCCTGATTTGCAGCAACAGAGGTGGGTGCCTTTGGACATCTCCAGAGGAAGATACAGGCTGCTGAAGTCGGGTGCCTGTGATGGGCTGGCAGCAGAGCTGGCTCAGCCACCTTTCCCTGTGTTCAATGTTTGATTTTCCTCTGGATAGTTTGCTCTTTGGGGTCTCTGGCTGGGGGTCTGGTGTGGATATGGATAGAACGCTCCTGAGGATGCAGGTGCCCTGAGATGGGTGGGGGCTGCTGACGATGAGCTGCTCACAGACACCCTGAAACCCCACGTGGGTTATGCTCTCCCCACACAGGCACCTCTCCTGTTTGCCAGTGCTTGGGCAGAAGGAGATAACCAGCCTGCTGCAGCTGCTCAGCCTGGGAGAGGGTGTCCAAGGAGTTTGCATAAGACATCACTAAAAGCCATGGGAAAGAAAACAGGCAGGATCTAAATTAAACAGTGTATGCAAGAGCTGTGCATTTGTTTATAAAATATGTTCTTACTCAGAGAAAAGGAAAGGTCTTGATGCTTCCCTGTCTTTGATTCTTGCCCTAATGTGCACGGGTAAGACTATGTAGAGAGAGACCTCAGTAATGACCCTTCTCTGTTATTCCTAACTCAGTGACATTTGCCTCTTTCTTAGAGGCCAATGGAATTAATTTTTCAATCTCTCTCCACCGTGGGCCCCTTCTGGCTATAGAGGGTCTGTCGAATTGTATGTTTTGTTATGCAGCCTGTTTGACACCTTAGGTCAGATCTGAACAACAGACAGAGTGAAATTGAATTTTTCCTCCTGAACTTCCACTTTCTTATTTTTCTGCAGGTCCTGACTGTGTTCAAGCCGTGCTTTTACCAAGTGTCACACAGAGTCTAACACTGCATGTACGTTAGCTGTGCTTCCACTTGCAGACTGATGAACCATCATATGAGAAAGGGCTCATTTAAATTCTGAGCTATAATGGGGTGCCAGATCCATATACTCAAATTCATGAGTCATTTTCCTTCCCTAATGGTATCGGTTTAAAAATTACATTAGCAGAAAGGTTATGTTTTGTTGGGATTGGGTTTTTTATTATTTTTTAATCTACATTTGGGAATTTTACATTAGAAGACTTATCCCTCAAGACCAAAGGTTGGGAACTTTAATCCCACATCTCCCAGAGCCCAGGTTTAAAAAAAAGACAAGGTACAAAGCTGAAGAGCCCAGGTGATGTGCTGAAAATACAGGCAGCTTCATCCTGCTGTATGCTGTATATAGTCCATGCTCTGTGCTATTCTGTTCTATAACAGACTGTATGGAGCTAGCACATCTGTGTCAGGGACAGGATGGCTCTCAGCTCCTTATCAAACTTTCATCTATCACATGTTTTAGCCCAAGCCCTTATTCACCAGCTCATCCTTCCCCTAGTTCTTCACTTACTGAAACCAGCATTTTCTATTTTGTTCATCAGTCAAGAACACTTCAGATTGTTGACATCCAGGAGAGATTGTCTAATTTGGCCTCTGAAACCTCTGGAAATCTCAAATATTGTATAAAGCAAGAAAAGCAGGCAATTTTGCACCACTTCTGTGATAAGTGGGGTAAAAAAGAGCAGAGAAGATGCATCAACGTTTGGTTTAGCATTTGCCAATATACAAGTCAGGGGTCCTTGCCATGCTAAACTCATGAGCATCTCTTACATGCCACTTAAGCTGAGCCAGTACAGATATGCTGTCTTATGTCACTGCATCTGTGGTTTGATTTGGAAGAGCTGAAATCTCTTTTTCTGTACATGGGGGAAAGTGTCTGGTAATTAGACTGTTTCATAATGCCACCCTGTCATATAAATAATGCATTTCATGGTAAAGTCATGGTGTTTGAATCCTTTTGCCATGTTTCCTTAGCAAGTACTGTGATGCAGCAGTAGCAGGTCTATAAAGTGAAACAGTGGATGCTGAGGACCCCTCTAGAGCCACATAGAATCATAGAATCCTTTAGGTTGGAAGAGACCTTTACGATCATCAAGTCCAACTACTAAGCAAACGCTACTAAGTCCTCTGCTAAAACAGATCAGAATCTGTCAGGGATGGAAGGGACCACAAGGATCGCCCAGTTCCAACCCCTCTGCCATGAGCAGGGACACCCCCCACTAGATCAGGCTGCCCAGAGCCTCCTCCAGCCTGGCCTTAAAGGCCCCCAGGGATGGGGCCTCAACCACCTCCCTCGGCAACCCATTCCAGGGTCTCACCTCTCTCATGGGGAAGAACTTCTTCCTCACTTCAAGGCTTTTACTCCAGATGAGCTGTAGCCACATCTTGTGAACCACCTGGTCCATTAATGTTTGGAGCACATTGTGTTGCTACAATGTTCTATAGCATCTTTCACTTGAGGTTCACCTGGAAGAAGTCCGGGTCGTGTGCTCCAAGACCACCCTCTGAGGTGAATCACACCACAGTAAGTGGAGATAACTAGAAGATTCATTCCAAAAGAGCACTCCCCATGTAAGACAAAACATGACTTTACACAGATGCTCCTTGTTGGTAAGGTGCAGTGGTTGGAAGGGGGAGAGGTAGCTGGCTCCACATCTGTGCTTTCGGGCAGAGCTGCAAGGGCTGTGCTTCTTTCATTTGGCAATACCTGTGTTGCTGGTCCTAAGGCTGGTTAGAGAGCCTGCTGTTTTCTCCTCAGGATCTGTCACGAGTCGGGTGGCTCATGGCCTCACAGATGAGACTTGCTAGGGCAGAGCGTTACTGATCTACAGCGACTGCCCTGCAAATGTCACTGAGAATGAAGTTACTCAGGTACTTAGAAAAACCCCAGAGTGGGCTAGAAATGGACAGGGAGTCACAACAAAGACAGGAGACACACCCTTGGCTGGTTAACCTCGTTGAGAAAAGCCCATGAGCTCCAGCCTCTGCTCTGGCTGTGACATTGATCATGTAGTCAGCCAAGGGGTACAAAACAGAATAAAGTCAACCTGGACTGATAAAGACCAAGATCACCGAGGATTATTTGATTTGTTGGTAACACTGTCAGGCTGCTGTGAAACTTCATCTGACCTGGGTATGAAGGTGCATCTGTTTTACATCCACTCCAGGTGCTGGTAAGGGTCTTAGCACCAACATACAATACCGTTATGATTTGAGAGGTATATACACTCATTTATCTTGAAGAGGTATGATTTTGAGAGATTTGTTAGGATTTTTTGCTTTCCTGAATCAAATTAGCTGGCTGGAGGAAATATGTTTGTTGTAATGTAGCCTGCAAATATGTTGCTTTCACTGATCATAACGCAAACATGAATGAACTTTTGTCAGTGATTTGTAGGAGTATGGATTGTAGTTCTGGACATTAAAGATTTGTTAAGGACGGAGGGTTTGCAAGGTAAACCCTACAAGATGCAGCACTGGGACAAACTGCTAGTCATATGAAATGGACCCCCCGAGCTTGGCAGTGATTTTCCGGGTCAGAGTTGTCCAGTGACTTTCCAGAGGAAAAGCAGAAGACTGGTTATTGCATGGCTGCTCTGGCAGTTCAGAGGTGGATGCACTCTCACAGATGTTATCCATTACTGAGCCCTACCCCAAAACCTCCGTTGCCTTACCAGATCATGTGAATGCCCCTGGACCATCTCAGTATGAATTTGGTCATGTTTGGTCACCTTTTGCCCCACAGCAATCCTGAGGTAGCCAAGAGTTATTTTTAATCACACGTGGTGCCTCTCACTACAAGTGATCCATGCAGCCCCTAAGATCTGCAGGCATCACTCATCCACAAACCACTCACGTAACACGTGAAAAATGTAGCTCGTGACCTCCTGCTCCCTGAAGAACAGTCAATATTAAAAGCAATCCCACAATATTCAGAGGTACAGGCAGAGGTCAGATCAGACTGGCCCTTGCTAATGCACTGTGTCAGTATTTCTTTAGTGACCTCATCAGTCCTCTCAGAATTATCGTTCTTTAAAAGATGTCAGGTCTGCCTCCTTATGAAGAAAACCTTCTGGAGGAGATTTGATCTTGCATGTTCCTGCATCTGGAGACAAGCAGTATCATGGAAGAGGCAGTCTGGCCACTTTAACTTGGGGATTTTAACTCTGAAACATAATGACACTTGAATTGCTACCTGTCCTTTAAGAGAGAGAAATACATCCATTCTGGGACTGTGGATTTCCAAGTGGTGCGTTAGGGAACTACCAGGAAATGTACATATTCAAACATGTTAAAAATGGATCTGCAAGCATCTGAGCTGAGATTCAAGAGCAGATGGTCTTCTGTGAGAATGAGGGATCAACAACTGCGTCACCAAGTCCACGAGTTCAGTCTTTGTTGTAGTGAGAGTAAGTGATTTTCGCTCAGCTTGTATTATTCATCAGAGAGTGTGTTTGTGTTTTTAAATAAAACATGATTATGTTTCCTTGGGCTTGCTTTTGCATACTTAAGGCTGAGTATCTTTCCTCAGTTGGTTTGGCTTCCAGACTTTGGCATTTTAACCAAACTAAATAAACATTCTCAAACTTTCTTAGATGTATGTGCAAAAATGCTGAAAAAATGAAATTTGCCAGAAATCCCATCTTTCCACAGAGTTCCAAGCTACCATTTTAATTTTGCCATCACATATTTCAAGCTGCCAAACTCCACATATAAATCCTAAAGGAAATGGATAGGAGAGCTTGGAGAGAGCTATGTGTGTTTGTTTTCTGCCTTCTATTTGTTTGGGTTTTAGACTCATGCCACTATTTTCCTTGTCTTCCTTGCAAGAATGAGACATTTATGTCTATAAAAGTGCACCTTTTATTCTCTGGGGCTTTCAGAGAAAATAAAAAAAAAAAAAAAATAAAAAAAAATGCTGTAAGATGTTCAGTACAATGATAGAAGCTGGCAGTTCTCAAATTGTATGAAATTATACTAGTTTAGTCTCGTTCTTCTGTATCTCCTACTCATCTACCACCCCCCTCCCTTAGAGTCAAGCACTATCTGTATTTTTTTCTAGTGTTCCTCTGATACTTTTACTCTCCACTTGACAAATGCAATCAAAGTATAGAGTAGAGCAGAGCTGGTAAATTAAGGCACTTAAGACAAGAGCTGATTTCAGCAAACAGACAGGATTTTGTGTGGTTTTCAGACAAAACCCATTGAAGTTCCCACGTGACTTTGCAGCCAGCATTGCCAGATCATTAGAGAAAGCAAATCGTTGCACCTATATATATTCCATTGTATTATTTGGATTTCCCCCCAAGGAACAGTCTAGAGTTATTTAATTACTGTTGATTACCAATGCACAAGTGAGATTCTTCATGGAAACACACACCTTCACACCCTCTCCTTACAATACATACATTATGAGGAAATAATTGCACGAAACAGCAGCTTCCTGTTTCCTCTATGGTGGCTGCTCTTGGGAACGATGGCTCTTGAGAAGCCAAAAAGTGCAGCCCTCCCTCAGCATGTCATCCCCCTGGATCCAAGCACAGCTCTGCCCCTCACTACCCTTCAGACTAGGACAATTTTGCAATCCCTCTTGTTCAGATCAGCCTCCACTCCACCAGTGGTCAATAGCTGCAAATCTTCCAAAGACAGCCTCTGAGCTCCTTGGACCTTAAATGTGCTCAGCAGGGACCCACTGAGTTGCTGGCTCCTCCTTCAGACCCTGAAGGTGTGGCACTGCTCCTCTGGGCTGACTTGGAGGCAAACCTTACAGCAAGGCATCCCCAGGAAGATCCCAGCTTTTGTTTCATGCCATTGGAAGCAGCTCTCAGGTTTTTGCCCATGTTATCCAAAGACACCGCAGTCACAGTCCCTACTCGGAGAAGTTAGAGAACAGCCTTGAGCAAGTTTTGAAGACCTCAGAGATGAAAAATCCACACGTGAGCAGCTTTAAAGGCGAGGCAGCTTGAGGCAGCTGCCATGAGGTGCTGCTCTTGTGTTCAGGGTGGAAAGTGCTGGGTAAATAGAGCAGCTGGTAGCAGGCACTGTGAGCCATGGAGACGTCCAGTGCAGACCCATCATGTCATCTGTGCAAGCAGGCTTGTTCATGGAAAGTGGCTTGATGATGTGGGGGAATGTTTTGTATGCTGCAAATGTTAAATGACCCCTGATAAATAAGGAAAGCCTATTAACAGGCTGCTCTGAAAGCAGTCAGGCTTAATTATCTCAAAATGCAGGGGCTTGCCAGACTATAAAAACCTGTTATTTATTTTCAAAGTTTTGAAAACATCTGTAAGCTAAATATATTTGAATGTGTATTTGTATATTTACATGCCTGTGTATGTGGTGATTATTCAAGGCCAATGGACTTTGCTACTAATTTCTGCTTATCTTCTCTTTTTTTTTTTTTTTTGGCTCTGGTTGTATTTTCTGACTGCAGCAGTCAAATGCTTGATGTCAGCAAAATACATATTCTTTCTCTGCATTTTTTGGATTTTGAGGGGAGATTTGTTCTCACCCTCCCAAAACAAAATCCTCGCCCACAACCTACTTGAGAAATCCTTTGATGTCTGCTTACTCAGTATAAATATATAGAACTCTAGATCTCAACCCTCCCCTGTTTGCCAGCCCAGGCACTAATTCTCCCATTTAATAAAATTTTGTAAGGGGGCAGAGCTGAACGCCACATCTAATCATTGATCAGACCAGAATCAATCACATATATTAACACATTCATGCTTTTATTTCTTAGAAAGGACGATAAAATGTAGCACACTTTTTGATGATGTTACCAAGGGTAAGGAGTGGAATTATTTCAATTTTTTTAAAAAACAACTTGAACGTTGCCTTTTCCAGCTGCAGGATTTGCATACATAAAATGAAAATGCTTATCTGATGGTTCACGCTGAGTGCGGCATTGCATGCAGTCATTAATGATCAAAATCTTTCTAATTCAGGTGTTAAATTTTAATTAAGTCACTGTGCTGATTAATACCAAATACCACAAGGCAGGAATGACTGTGTTTTGCTCACGAGGGACTGGCTGCTGTGCAGATCTTGTGGTGTCAGAGCACCCTCATTAAACGTGGTTCAGCCGTGCTGCGTTACCTCCCAAAATCCAGTGGTGCAATCACCATTTCCAGCCTTATATACTAATTCATCCTGTATTCAAAGCCCTGTTCTCTGTCCTGCACAGAAATAGCTACATGAATTGTCAAGCCTTATTTATCTTTCTCTTTGTTGGTGTTTTTGTGAATGGGAAACATTTTGCTGGTTTTTACAAGTGCTCAAGGTAAGGAAAAAATAGCTACTGCTGCCTTTTCCGTTCTCTAGCCCTCTGATGGCAAACACTTTGCCTGAAATTACACATCTCTGGTGTCACTCGCATGTATTTTGTTAGCAATGTCAATCCCAAGAAGCAGCTCAAGACCAGCATTGAAAGCTGCCACCTTGACCGGCTGCTGCTCCGGGTCAGTAGAGGCCATCAGACTCCTGGCTCCCCTTATTTACCCATCCACTTGAGCTGCCGACTGCCTGGATTAAGCGATCCAATCCATCATGTTTGTGATTATCTCACTGAAGCAATTGATTGGGAAAGAACAGATGAATGTTGTCCTGTGAGCCCCAGTTTGCTTTGACTCATGATACAGACGCTTGGTCCATGGCTGTCTTCAAGCCATTGGATGTTAAGGCTTTTTTCCTGCTCTCCTCCCACATGCTGCAGAGCTTGCTAGGCTGACAGTGCTCACTGCAAGACACTGCTCTTCCTACACCTGCCATTGCTAGTCATGAAGGTGCTGACCATGAGGTTGAAATATATTTATTTTATATATAATCCACAATATACTAAAGACAAGGGTAGTAATGCCTTAATACAGACCCCAAATATCATTATGATACCCCAAAATAATAAAATCCTTTATAGTTACCTATTTCCCTAAAATACCTTTAGCATACTCTTTGTTAAACTGCAAACAGATAAAACCATTTGTATACAAAACCCAAAGTAGACAACATAGGTGCAAAGCTGGTAAGAACAGGTGAAAAGAAATAAGAGATCATGACCCTGCACTTGGACTATCCCCAGTGGCTTTTCTTCTGCTTTATTACCCACTGTCAGTGCTCTGTCATCTTGAGATTGTGTTCATTGGATAGATCCCCAAACTAGTGCACCCCATCTGATTATATATCATATATATTTCATTATATAGTCTGGATCCATCACCAGAGGCTATTCAGGTTTGACTCCCCATCATCTTATTCAGGGCACAGGACGATCTTGTCCTTCCTTTCATCCAGTCATCTGTTGTCACCACCCACTTTGGTTGTGCTCACGTCCCTTTAGCACTGGCTCAAGCATCCCCGCCCATAAAGGCAGGAGGTGATTTTTCTGACCTACTTTAGGACATCTAAAAATTAGACATCTAATTCTGGGCTGTTCACTCCACTGTCTCCCTATAGTCGGTGAAAAGTAGTAGGTTCCTCCAACAGGTGGTTCAGCTCATGCCCAGATGAGTGGCCTCTGGACACCTGTGGCTAGGAGGAAACATAGTGAGGGGTGACTAACTCAAAATTAGGCATCTGATTTTAACATGTCTGAGTTCAAATGAGAGAAATCCTTCCCTCAATGACTATTTTTACTCAGAGTAAGTCTAACTCACACCTTCAAGCTGGACTTGGGAAAGCTCAGCCTTGGATGTCTGAAGTCTTTCCAGAGCATACTGGGCTTTTTCTTCAGAGCTAGATAATAACTGGCCCTTTTTCTTAGATGGCATAAAGGGAAGAGAAAGTTCAGGGGCCTGTCTCTTTTTCCCAGTGGAGTGGTAGGTCACAGAGGTGAGGTAAGTCAGGGTCCCATGAGAAACATGGGTCCCTCCCCCAGCTATACTGAGGTCCCTTGGTGCTCTGAGGGGCTCCTGTCTGCCCCAGTGCATCTGCAGAACCAGATGGCTTAACACCACTCTGTGTTGGCACTGTAGGTCAGCTTCACCATCACTGAAAAAACACTTTGCTGGGAGCCCCTGGGCCATCATCAGAGGCCATGAACTTCCTACCTGATAAGCAGCGATGACAACCTAGGTGAGACAGCAGCTGTACCTGGCTGCTGAGGCTAAGCACACGTGACTGCCAGAGAATTAAGCCCAGACAGCGAATGCACATCGTGTGGAGCTGATTATTCACTGCGTGTAGCAGAACAGGTGGTCTGCTGTCAAGCAGAAGGACAAATACTTCACCCCCTCAGAGGCTGGAATGCAAAAAAATGACATTTCTTTTTCTTTGGCTGCTCTGACAGAGTGAAGGGTTTTCTGAGCTCCCTTTCGAGGGGTTATAAATCAAGAAATAGAGGGATCCTTTACAATCCTGGTGCCTCATCCAGTGCAGAACACAGCCAAGGCTCAGTGTTGTCCCAGAGTAACAATGTCAACACAGCCATCCATGCAGGTAGCAACGAGGATGGAAGTGGGCTGAGTTGCTTGTCCTACCTTCTCCCCTCTCTACAGAAGTTGTTGTGCAGCAGACATATAAATACCTTTTTATCAAATGCAAGAGGTAATGTAGGTGAAAATATTACGGCTGAAATCTGGAAGGCTTGCATTAAAAAAAGAGAAAAAAAAAAAAAAAGGTTGCCAGGGTTTAAAATTGTAACAGCTTGTAATGTATTTCTTGTCCTGGTATTTAACTTTCATGTGATAAAAGCAGCCAGGAGACACTGTTAAAGGTGCAGTTAGCGACAACTGTCAAACTGCAAATCAAATGAGAAAACCAGAGTGGGTCAATAAAAATAAATAAAAGGGATGGTCCCCTGGGTGGGCAGAAAAGCCAATGCTTTTGTTAGACTGAAAATAGCCTATTTCTCCCCCAGTAATCAAGGGTATTTCATTATATAGAAAAACACAGGTGAAGGAGTAGTGAAGTGTCTTCATCTGAAATTGCCCTTTGTCCAGAGCACCACAGTAACTGCATGAAACCAAACTGCTACAAAACAAACAGCACTAAAGGCTCTCCTGGCTGCAGCTCCGGGTGGTGCTACCCACTGCCCCCAACTGAAACATGCCACACACAGGAGCACCTTTTCCCCATGAAACTCCTGTTGGTCCTATATGTCTTCTCTCAGAGATTTGAACTTCTTAATAGTACTTACACTCTTCCTGGTCAGGGAATCTGGTAATACCACTGGAGTTACTCTTCTCTCTACAGCTCCTTTAATCCCAGTGCAAAACGTCACACGCATCCCAGGCTTTACCTCTACACACTCAGCACTGCTCCTGAGAAGACATGGTGGTTCACAGCTCCCTACATACCAGGGTGAACTCCCCAGGTCGTTTTTACTCCTTGGTGCAGACAGATTTGACCTCTGGCCTTCAAAGATCAAAGGCTAAGGTCTGACACCATTGTACCATCTACCTTCCACTTCATTTGATCTGTTTATATGGCCACTATTTTCCACATCATTGACAAGGCACTGGGTGGGTGATTTGTCACAGGGTTGACAGTTATAGACCGTAATGTGTATAAATAGCTCCTGTATTTTAAGGTAATCAATGGAAAAATGAGGCCCGATATCTAAAAGGTTATGAGTAAATGTATTTATTCCTGCCTTGCGCAGACACAAGGGGAAGGGTTCTTCACTGGAAACTTCCACAGAAAACAGTTATTTCATGGGCCACCCATGAGCCAAGACCTCAGCTGATGCAGGGGAACAGCAGCTCCGTTGGTGCCACAAGAGCTGTCTTCTTACACCAGACTTTAGTTTGCCATGACAGCGAGCTGTACTTTGCAGTTGTGCTGCCTCCGTAGGCAGGGTCTGTACTGCACACAAGTGTATGAGGCACCCCACAACTGTGGGGCAAACAGCCACCAAGCCCTCTGTGTCCATTGTCCACGTGTCCACTGGTGGGTGCTTACAGAGAGGAATAAGGATGGGTAGCATACTGCCTCCCAGCAATGAACCCATTTACTTCCTAAGCTACAAGTTGCAGCAGGACCAGTGGAATTAACAGCCATGAAAGGAATTAACCACTCTAGAATCATCTATTTCCTTTATCTATTTCCTTTTGAATCATTTACACCTTGGGCTCCACAGTATCTTTTGGCAATAGATTTCAGTTTAATGACATACCATACAAAAAGTGCTCTCTTAGGTTTATTTTAAACGAATGGTTGATGATAGCACTGCGTGCCTACTAGTTCCTATATTACAAGAAACAAACCAGTACTATTTTTCATTCCTCTTTGCCACACTGTTTATGATTTTACAAGCCTTTATCTTTAGCTCCTCTTTATCGCTTTACCAAGCCCCAAATTTTTCTGTTCAGTTTTTTTCCACCTCATGAAAGTCCTTCTACACCTCTGATCATCTCTGCCTCTCATCTCTCTCTTTTCTCTAGTTTTTCAAGTTAAAGTCATCAGAACAACACAGAGTCTTGAAAATAGAGGTGCACAGAGATCTCTACAGTGGTATAATGAAGCCTACATTTTATTCTCAACCCCTTCCCTTAGATTCCCTAATGTTCATTTTGCCTTCTTCATCACCACTCAGTACAAGCCAATATTTTCAAAAGAGTATCCACGGTGTTTCCAGTACCTCTTTCATGATTGATATCAGCACTTCAAAAGCATCATTGCACATGCATATGTAGGTTTATTTTTTCCCCACATTACTCTCTCTGCACTAACTGGCACTGAATTTCATCTGCCATTCTAATGCTGTAGAATTCAGTGCCCTGAGATCATCATGGTTGGCTCTGGAGTTGGATCTCCTGAATGCTTTGTGTCACCTGCATGTCGTGGCACCTGAGTGCCTGTCCTGGGGTTGGTTAGGAGCAGGGGCGACAGCAGAGGTGCCAGCACAGACCCTGCTGTCGCTTTGAATTTAGCCTCCACTCTTCTTCAGCTCCTTATGGAGGAGATCTGGGCTTCTGCAGGGCGTTGGCAGAGGCTTGCTCAGTCTGTGGAGACAACAAAAGGGAAAGCATCACTTGTGGCATGTGGGCTGCAAGAGGAGCTGTTATGTATTGCGTGCACACAAGGGGCTTCTTATGACCACATTAAAGTCAATGGAATCTTGCTGTCTGCTTCAGCAGGGGCAGCATCAAGATATAACTATATTGTGCACAGTTTAGATATATTTTTTTCCTGAGCACTGCCTGATCCTTGCTATGGCTCCCAAACTAGGTGTGAGTTGTTACTTCTGTGCTTCAGGAGGGTAACACAGAGAGTTCAACCATCATGATGGTCTCTCATCTGGCTCTATGTGTCTGAGCGGAGGGAATGAGAAGCAGATGAGGGAATTCTTGGCAACCTGTCCTACGTGACATCCCCCGTCAGAAGGGGCATGTCACAAATTTCTGTCTGACTTTATGATCTCTTTTTCTTGGTCTTGCAACTCCAACACTTCACAGCAAGCTGGGAGTCTGCTGGGAAGGTTGTGAGCTAAATAGGTGACAGTGATAGTGAGACACAATTGCAGAAGCTGTAACAAGCACTATTGATTTTGAATAAACACGTGAGTAATATTGACTTGGAGAAGCTGCCTCTTAACAAGTGAAAGGACTGACTGTCTCCAAAGGATGGAGAAGTGGAAATCACCCTCTGGAACAGGGTAAGGCAGGTTTTAGGCACAGATGTGAAAGCACAAGTCTGTTTACAGCATTCTTTTTCTCAGTCCTGTTGGCAGATAAAGGGATAAGAACCACACAGCTTTGTAACTCGATAAAGAATAAAGTGTTTTAGACAGATTGGTAGACAAAGGGGCATAATCAACAGAGTAGTTCAAGCAAGTGGTGAGTGAACCATGGCCCAGTGCTTGAGAAGAGGATGGCATCTGAATGATACAGAAATGTTAAAGGGAAAGAAAAGAAGGGGTTTGGTGAATCACAGCTGTGAGAAACTGGGAAAGGTAAGAAGTTAAGACTTTGGACTGTGATTTTCCACCCATGGTTGACATAGTACCCTGTGGATCTATGGCTTATGGATCTCCAGAAGATCTCCAGGCATGAGTCACACCCACATAGAGCAGCCTGGAAGCCCTGTCCCAGAATTTCTACAGCAGCTTCTCTTCCTTCCCGTTTATAATGCAGCAATCTTCTGTCTTTTATTCACAATGGCACATGTCCTCAGTTCCCACAATCCATAGCACAAATTTCTACAGCAGCTTCTCTTCCTTCCCATTTATAATGCAGCAATCTTCTGTCTTTATTCACAATGGCACATGTTCTCAGTTCCCACAATCCATAGCACATGATTCCCATGGTGACATTGTTCCTGGAAAAGGGGCAAGGAGGCAATGTATGTAGAACTCTCTAAAGGCAGAAAATATGGAGATAAACCTGCTGCCTGTGATCAGACAGCTTTCAGCAACCCATCTGAGAACCAGAGTAGGGAAAACTTGGCCAACACAAGGAGACCAGCAAGATCTTACCCACAAGTGTAACTCTGCCTGGGGGTGCAGTAACAAAGCTCACATCGAGGTCAGTAATGTTCATAAGTAACAAAACAAACAAACAAACAACATCCTCTCCCCCACTGTCTCAGATCCTCACCAGCGCTGCTCTGAGATCTTTTCAGGATCACCAGAGATGTGTCATGGTCTTGGCAGACTTTGAATTGGGCTCACAAGTCATGAGAAATTAGCCCCAAACCTGACCAGGTAGCGCTGGAATTAGTCAACTGATACACTATGGGAAATGGTCACAGTGACAGATTATGCCTTGAAGACAGGCAGAAGTGCCTTAAGGCTTCCCATTTCTTGAGGAGCAGCTCCCAGATCTTTTGGTCAAGGATCCAGCTCTCACCTCTGAATCTTGCTTGGGGTACCTCTCTGTCTGTCAGAAATGGCCATAGAAATGTTTCTGTCTTGGGTGATGCTGTAAAATAACTCCGGACCACACACTCAAGCCTGATGGTGATGCCTTCATCACCAGTGGCCCATGGACTTCAACATGGGATCCAGTCCCTCTGATATCCCACGGATATGTGTACTGCGAAATGTGCAGTGAGGCTGCAGATGCCTTGCACACACATAAAGAGCTTGAGCTCTTTTGCATAAAAACACACAGAAAGGAAAAGTAGGGCATCTGGGAGGGAAACACCCCACCCCTCACCCCCACCCCCAATTTCTTACTACTCCCTAGTTGTTCTTTCTGTATGGCAGCAAGGAAGTTGCTGTATGCAACAGGGGTCTGCTGAAATGAGGACATTCCTTCCACACATGCATATTCAAAGATTAAAGAGAAAGCTTTGAAACATTTTCAGAAAAGGGGTCAATTATGTAGATTTTACATGGCTTGTTATTAAGGCCAAAACTCACATCGTTTTCACAAGGGCTGGAGGATACCAAGGCAAGGATGTAAATGTCTGAGTCCAGATTAGCCAGGAAGAAGGGAGGGACAATCAAAACACTGTTAATTATATCCTCTCAAGAAAGGGCTCGTGGTGTTAGGAACTCATCCCAAGAGGGTGATTTCAGGGCTATAATATATATTATTGCTGGTTTAAGCAGGAGCAGGGAGGAACTCTGACTGTGGCACCTTCAGTAGCTTTCTGCAGGGGACTCTACTTGTAACTTAAACAGCCTGTTCTGTGGAGCATGATATCCTCCCCTCAACCTATGAGAAGTCGTCAGCACCAAAACAATAGTGATGTGAAAGAAAACTGATCAACAATGATTCCCCTGGACTTTGCAAACTCTTTGATGAAGTTTCTTACAAAGGCTGTTAAAGATACCAGAGGCATTTATTGAAAGGTAGAGTATTATATCATTGATTAAAAAACTGGCCAGGTCAAAAAAGCAGAGCAGGAGTGAGTAGTTAGTCATTACAATGCCAAGTGACTAACAAAAGGCTATCAGAGGGAACATATGAGCCATCTTTTCATGCGTAAATAAAAAGCTTCAGAGGAATTAAGCCTATTATATTTCTTTGCTATCCAACTCAAACTCCACAAGTATTACTTTTCTCAGTTAATATAGTAAACATTCATAGATGATTAGGTTACTGAAAATAGGTCTCTTAAAGTAAAGAAAAAGGTAGGTTTTATAATTGCCTGCCCAGGCTTTGATATATTTCTTGAGTCTGGGAAGGAGGGCTGGGTCTTGATGTTGGAAACATGCTTTTGTGTTCATAGTTTCAACAGTGCAAAAAGGAGAATGGAGAATGGGTGGGAATGATAAATACTTTATACCTGGACCAAAAATTCACCGTAGGTGAAGTATTATATTTGAATGATAATGAAAATTCAGAATCCCTATAAAGCAGCTTGCTGTTCCACAGCTTAGCAAAAAATGATCACATAAAATAATTTTTCAATGTAAATGCAAATTTCATCTAAATATTGAAAGATCACAAACAAGTACCACTTCTAACAAGAAAATACCCATTTTTCTCAAAAAGCTAAAAAAAATAGGCTCAAGTAGAGCTTTTCAAAGAAAATTGTGGCATCTTATAGTGTACACAACTAATATCAGAGGGAAAAGTATTTCCTGATCAGCTTTGTTGATCCCGTTCTTCCTGACTTCTTAGCATGAATGAGCTAGGAGTGCAGAAATGATGTGATAGTGGTACACCATTTTTCCTCTAGAGATGTCATGTCATTGGAAGACTGAGGAGGAGAACTGAAGAATGTACCTAATGTCATTGTGAGCCCCTGGAAGGGAACCTGCACGTACTAACTCCCCATACAAGTGCCCTTTCTAGTCAATTGTGGAGTATGTTGTTATCAGATTAAAATCTCTGAGCTGATCTCTCAGAGTGGACAAGAAGACGCAACAAGCAGTCACAACTAGGATGATAACTCTGACTTTTTCTAAAGAGGAAAAACACAGGACTACCCATTTATCTCCAAATTGAATCGAAGACTATACAACTCTGTGTGAGCGTTGTTATTTTCCTTTATCAGCAAAGCATTGTTTTGTTGCATGAAATCTGTATGTTCAATAGATTTGATTTTCCAAGCAGCTGGGTTATCTTGCCCTGTGAAGGCTCTCTCTTAATCTCAATTGCTGTGCTTTTCTCAGCGCCGTTCCCAGCTGCTCAGAAATGAGCATGGCGCTTTCATCTGTCTTCTCCTGCTCTTATTAGGGGAGACAGTTTCAACAATACATATGTAGAAAAATATGCAGGTTTTAATTTGGATTTAAAAAAATGTGATTGTCAAAAAATATAGGCAGAAAGATGTTGCTTTTAAATAATAAAAGTCCTGCCATGATCATATGCTAATAAAGTATTTCTACAGAAAGCTGTGGGGGTTTTTTTTCAGTTTACTCTAACACATAATTGCAGCCAGACCTTATTTATCCACAGGAGACAAGGGAACAGAAAAGAGCTGAAATATGCAGATTTGGGCCATAGGTGCTTTACAGGTGATGGTGACACATGGTTAGGATTGACATATATATCTGATGATTTGGTCTCTGGTAAGTGTTTTTTTGAGATACTAGAGTGTTGATTATCTGCAGGTTTTTTTCTGTGCCATAAGATCAGAATGATAAGTCTTTTTCACGTAAAGAAACCCTTGCCTGGCATGAGGGAGCCATGGTCTTAGAGAGCACCTATGGGCATGACTAAAGTACCAACAACCAGGAGAGGAAGGGGGAACAAAACTACTTGGGATGTTCGCATGCTTCAACAGAAGACTCAGCTCTGAAACTAAACAGTGTTCAGCTTTACAAGCAAATGCTTAGAAAACTGAGGTGGAAATGCCTGAAAATTAGTGTCAGCTTTACAGCTATCCTGGAGCAAGGAAGGGCTTCACAACCTGGCTCCTGTAAGGGCAGGACCGATGGTTTTGTTATGCAGAGAGGGCCAAGCGTGCTAAATTATCTCATATTTAGTTGGCCGTACACAGCCTTGGTCCAGACATTCTTCTGCTTGCAGCCCTGGAGAAGAGAGCAAAGGGAAAGGGGATATGCTGAGAAGAAGGAGGCAGTATGTTCACGAGGGAGGATTAGATGTGCAAAGGCACCCACATTTGCATTTCCTACCATCAGTTACAGCCTGCAAACCCAGCTCCCTTTTGCAAAGTTGCCTGAGCTGCAGTGTTGCCAATGGTTTAACAGGCTCCACTTAAACCAGGATGAGTGAGAAGTCAGCTCAGCCAGTCCTGCTGCAGGAGTGCTAACCTGGGGGCCAGAACACCCTTGGCCCACTGCTCTAAATCCAGCTGATGCTAGGCAGAGCTACGATCAACCTAACCTCTATCACAAAGAGAAGAGGATCTTCTCTTCTCCGGACTGCAATTGCTCTCCTGTTTTGGTAACAAAATGGCTTTGACAAAGAAATTGTGATATTTGTGAAGGAGGAATGCACTTTTCCTCTGGAAATGTCATCATCAGATCTAAGCTGATGTCATTTGGATAAAAGGGGGCTATTCACATCAGCTGGAAATGTTGCCAACACACTAAGACAGACAAGTAGGTATGAAGGCAGCCTGCAAACTGTTCACTTTGGAGTATTTTCCTATTTTCCTGTTGCAACCATGTTTATGAGATGTGCACTGAGCACAGAATCACTGTGGACTCTTTCAGCTCTAACCAGCTGAGTATTTGACCCCTGTATTTTAGAAGATGTAGTAATACTAGAACTTTAGATACCTGAGGGTACAATAAGGAGTGTAAAGCATTCTTCTTTTCTATGTGAAAGCAGCTGATCTGCACAATAGCCTATTCTGCATTATTAAAGGCTTATTGGTAAAGGTTTGATCTACAGCCCAACCCTCCTGGGCTGGGCAGCTCAGGGCAAAAGGGGCCTTTGTTTGATGTAGTTTACTGAAGTTTTCTGACAAAACAGATTACCAGCAAAAGCATTATTTTTGCTAGTGCAAGTGTGCCTATGGACTTTGCCTGTATAAGAAAAAGTGATTTAAAAAAAACCAAACCAAACCAAACCAAACCAAATCAAACCAAAACAAAACAAAACAAAACAAAAAAAAACTAATCAAACAAAATATAGTAAGCTACTTCTCACCAGTGATCTGGAAAGTGCCATTTCAAGCAGAAACAGGAGTCCTCTGTTAGACTTTCTCAGGCAGCAGATGAAAACCTCCCCCTCCTCATGGCTGTTTGCTCCTTCTGCTGTAACTTACTGCTGTTCACGGAGCAGATAATACAAACCTCATTTGTTAACTTCTGGGTTTTTTCCTTTCATGTGTTTTCTTTTAGTTGAGATTATTTTTCTAATCCAATATCTCCCAGACAAATAGTCACACCAGATGTGGGAACTGGGGAATGGATTTGGGTTCAGGGAGGCTGACAAAGGACAGGAGCCCCTCCACTTACTGCTGCTAGATAAATCATCACATGAACCCACAGTCTGCATGTCTGACACTAGTGCTTACAGTCTGCAGTGCTACAGGATGAGTTTTCCTTGGGTGAGATAATTTTACCTCCCAGGTGGATATTACTGCTTCGTAATAAATCAAATGATGTTTCTAAATGACCTTTTAAAATGAAGATCACTTAATTATCTATGGGACACTGATTTAGAGTAAATCTATATAGTCTCTACATTTTTTTTTTTCAAAATCCTAGATGCTAAAGATGTTCTTAAACTGCATTAAAGAGAAAATAATCCTTTAATAGATTTCCAGATTACTTATATGAGGCCCTACAAGAACAAAAAGCACCTCGAGGAGGAACTATAGCAATTCAGCAGAGCTCAGCTCTGGCAGGAAAGCACACCCTGAAGATGAGGAGTGTGGTGTGCTCAAAGGGGTGTTCCCAAGCCCAGCCCCAGCAAGGTACTGGAGACCCTCTGAGGAGCACACTAGCAAGGTTACTTCAAAGGACCATGGCTGGGAGAAGAGTGTCTCCAAAGGGAGAAGTAGAGGGATTCCTTGCAGGGAAGAGGGAGGCAAGGACAGGAACATACCCCCAGTTCTGGCTCTCCAAAGGCAGATCCATGTGGTAGCAGTGATGATTAATAGCAATGGGACAATACCAGGTGGGATAATGCTACAGCATCAGTGAGGCTCCAGGCCTTGCTGGAGATCACTGCCATGCCAAAGAGAATAGTCAGCTGAAGAAAAAGCTTTTGGTGATTACGGGCAAGAAGTGGTTCAGTAGCTTCTCCTGAAATCACACCCATTGCTATTGCTATTTCATTGCCATTAAGAACTTCTTGCTGACAATATTTCCTATCATTTATGTGCTCATGTGACTTAACCAAGGAGCAGCATCTCTCTTCTTAGCAAGAACCTGCCCATACTTGATCTTACCCTCAGGCCCCAGGAGATCCAGGGACAAAGTTCAAAATATAGGGTCCCCTGCAGCTCATCCCACCTTTGAACACTAGCAGTGAGCTTGCTGCATCCCAGTAGGGTTTTCTGCTTGTTTTAGCTCCACATCTGTGACACTGACAAGAAGAGGTTGCTGTTCTCTTGGACACACAGTATTTGCCAGGCAAAGGCAACAGAGCAGTGGGCTCCACAGCCCACTGGTGACCTGCTGTCAGGACAGGCTGAGCTGCCCAAGTAAGGGTCCCAAGACCAGGTGACCTTGCTCCCACCTTTCCACAGCCAGCTGCAGATGTGGCTGGTATTGGTCTGGATGCCCCATTAACAGGTTAAACAGGACTATAAGGAGCAGCTTGCTAGAGATTTTTAGTTAGGGGGAAAAAAAAAGATCTAAAAATGTACTTGTGCCTGGCAGGGTTGTTCTGCAGAACTAATCCTTTGCATTTCTTTTGCATCTTCCATCTGTGATTTCATGGTTAATTGACTTATCCACGCAATGCTCCTCTGAGATATAGATTATCTCCACTTTAAGGGTGATAAAACTGGGTGCGTGGGGGTGTGTGACGTAACTTGCTCTAAACCCTCAAGGGATTACAAACCAGAGGACAAAGTAGTCCTGGGTCCCTGCTCTGCA